>NC_060269.1:65093211-65271797 GCF_021613505.1 Equus quagga
GCCAATGCATTAACTCAGGAAAACTGAGAGGAAGCCTTGGATCAGAGTGTTCATGATGTGGATTTTGAGATTGGGACTGAAAAGGTCTGGAATCTAGTCACAGCTCAGCTATATACATAGCTGTGCTGCCTTCAGTTAGCTTCTCTGAACCTCAGGCTCCTCATCTGTCAAATGTGACTAACTGCTGACCTCCCGATCTCTCAGGGTTGTTGGGAAGCTCGTGCAGCCAAGGAGAGCTTTCCTCACTCAGGGTCTGAGTCTCCCTCCCTCTCTCCCAGGGGGCCAGAGATTTGGTCAACACAGGGTCCCTACAGTGGCACTCTACGTTATTGAAGCACCCAAAGCTGGCATTTGGAACGTTGCAAGTAGTTTCTGCACTTTACAGTGAAAAAGCAAAATTGGCTTCAAGACAGAGCTTCCCTTTGTTCTGGAAGAGACCCCTTGTGAGATCTGGCTAGTTTATGCACGTGTTTCTGCAGATGCTCTGAACAGTGGGAAATAACTCAGCTGCAGGTGCTTCAGCCTCAGATGCTTAAGTGTTCTACTCAGTAAGGTCACTGGGGTGATTTTGGAGTATAACCAAACTTGCATTTGTGAAATACGGAAAGGTTTTCCTTAAATTTTTATTTTAACTTCCCAATCCTTGGAAATGATTAATTGCCCTTGGGGGATGTGTGGGTATTGTTGTGTCCAGGCATTTGCTCAGCATCAATGAGGACCTGAGCCTGGAATGCAGCAGGAGAAAAACGTAGACTTGGTGTTTTGGGGAGGAACGATTATGAAAAAGGCCTGCACGGAAATTGGTGCAAAGCACACTAAACTGGACTGTTGGTATTTTGCAGAAGTAACTATTAAGAAGAAAATAAGCCACACTTTGAGAAATCTCTACTGTGGTTGCCTTATCTAGGCTGTGAGGGTGGAATGAGGGTCAAGAGGTCCTCCTTAGGGCCTGAGTCTCCAGTAGTCAGTCATCCTGGAGAGCAGTTAATCTTGGGGCTATTAAAGGGGCCCTGGGCCAGGGGAGACGACACAGCCTGGACTCTGAGCTGTGGAGATGCTCAACGTGGGCCCGCCACGGCCAGGCCTGCCAGCATCAGCCAGGGCAGGCTCGGGCCTGTTGTCTCCAAGAGCCGCTGTCTCTGTTCACTGTTGTAGGTTATTCTCAGCACTTTCATTAGCCCTGAACCTTCAATTAAGTCATGCATGAAGTCACAGCCTGGCTGCGGTTGTTCTGGAAGGAGTGTCTCCTTTCAAAGGCCAGAGCGTGGGGTGACGGTGGTGGTCACAGACAGAGACAGGGTTTCCCAGCTAAACATGGGCCTCTGAGGCAGCCGTGTGGAGGCCAGAGGAGAAGTCAGGGAAGCTGAGGCACTGACCCTGGGCACTCCCATGTCAGGGCCTGGAAGCCCTCAGAAATAACTCAGGAAGGAGGGGATAGACATTTTCGGGGGATACTGTTTCCAGAAAGTACGTCAGTGTCTGAAAAGTTTACATAATCCCATTTTATAGTCTCAAAATAGTGAGACTTGGAAGGTATAAGCGTGAGGCACTATGCTAAGTATTTAATATGCTCTGTCACACTTGATCCTTTACAACAACATTATGACATCGTATTGCCACTCTCATTTTACAGCTGAAGAAACTAAAGCTTAAAGACTTTAAATAATTTGCACAAGGTCATATGCCTGCTAAAGGGAACAGTTGGAACTCAAACTCAGACACAGCTAACACCAAAGTCTGTGCTAACCCCGTGCTGAATTGCATGCTGGAGTGGGTCTCTCCTTGATGGGTCCAGGGATACCAAAGTCAGATGGACATGCAAAACAGAGACATGGCCACAGACTCGACTCAAGTAAGTCAAAGAGGGAAACTGGGACAGGCCGTCACAACTGAAGGGGAAACTCAGACACTGAGAGCCCATGGAGCCAGGGCTCAGAGAGATGGCGGGAGACTGGGGAGTGAGGGGGCAGCACACAGCACGAGACAAGAGCAATCATGGGGAGGTTCTGGGAAATTACCTAGGCCGGCCATTGTCCTGAGCCATTCTACGTGCTGCCCTCTCCTCACTGGGATAGAATTGAGACTTTCTTGGTTTGGCAAGGTGGTCAATTTATGTGTGAATTTGACTGAATCTGGGGGTGCCCAGTTATTTGTTAAACGTTATTTTGGGGTATGTCTGTGGGGATGTTTCCAGAAAAGATTAGCATTTGAACCTGTAGACTGAGCAAAGCAGATGGTCCTCCCCAGTGTGGGTGGGCCTCATCCAATCCATTGAGGGCCTGTTGGAACAAAAAATCAGAGGAAGGGAGAATTCACTCCCTCTGCCCGACTGCTTGAGCTTGACATCGCTCTCCTCCTGTGCTCTGACTGAGACCTACCCCAATGGTTCCCTTGGCTCTTTTGCCTTCGAAATCAGATGGAGTCACACCACCGATTCTCCTGGGTCTCCAGCTTGCAGAAAGGAGATCATGGGACTTCTCAGCCTCCATAATGACATGAGCCAATTCTTCATAATAAATCTCTCTGTCTCTCACTTCCTCTCTCTCTATATATATGTGTATAGAGAGAGAATATATTTGTATACATATTCTATTGGTTCTGCTTTTCTGGAAAACTGTGACTAATACAGGCTACATAATTTGGCTCATTCTCAAAGTTGGGGGTAAGCCTTGATCATGAGGCTGGGCAGATCCTATTGACTTAATGGGCCTGGGTGTAAGAGATCATGGCGCTGTTAATGCTTCTAATTTTAAAAAGATTTTACTACTTCTGCGGACAAACAAGCCTTTATCATTTTAAAATTAATATGTAAGTGTGGGGAAATGGACGTGGCTAATATTGGTGGAAGTGTAAATTAGTATAACTACTTTGAAGAATGATATAGCAAATCTGTATCAGAATTTAAAATGTGCTTGCCCCCAGACCCAGCAATTCCACTTCTACACGTTTATTCTACAAGGTCATACTACTGCACGAAGCTGTGTTTACAAAGATGCTTATTGCAGCACCTTTCTACTTAACTGTTTGCTGTTAAAAACGTACATTACTATTTGTAATATGAACAACCTTCTAATCCATTAATAGAGGAATAATGATGATACTCTATCCTATTAAAAGACATGTAACTACTTTTAGAAATAAGATACCCCTATATCATGAAAGGATAGACAATACATATTAAGTGGAAAAAACAATTTCAGAAGAATATGTATAATATAGTCCCATTCGTGTAAAAAAAAGATATAATTTTTGTTTTAAAAATACTTAAAAACTGTTCTATTACCACCGGGATCCCTCATTTTGTCCTTTCAGAACTGCATTCACCTCTCTCATTACCAACCCCCAATCCCTAACTCCTGACAACCAGTAATCCGTTCTCCATCTCTATAATTTTTTCACTTCAAGAACATTGTATAAATGTAACCATACAATATGTAACGTTTTGAGACTGGCTTTTGTGCACTCAGCATAATTCCCTTGAGGGTCATCCAAGTTGTTGCACGTATCAGTAGGTCCCTCCTTTTTTTTTTTGCGTATCAGTAGTTCCCTCCTTTTTTTTTGCTCGTAGTGTTCCATTGTTTGGATGAACCAGTTTGTTTAACCATCTGGAAGGGCATCTGGATTGTTTCCAGTTTGGTGCTGTTATGAATAAAGCTACTGTGAACGTCCATGTGGTTATAGAATGGCAACAACGGGATCTTTATGGTGATGGAATTCCACAGCATCTTGACTGTAGTGACGGACCCAGGAAACTCTACATGTGACACACAGAGAGAGGCACAGATTGAAATACACATGCACAGAAATGAGAACAAGCAAACCTGGGAAAATCGGAACAAGCTTAGCGTACTTTATCAAGGTCGACGTCCTGGTTGTGCTATTATACTAGAAGTTCTGCAAAGTGTTACCACAAAGGGAAACTAGGTAAAGAGTACATGGGATGTCTTCTACATGTGAATCTGCAATTATCTCAAAATGAACAACTTTAATTTTTTTTAAAAAGTTACTCTTTTAAGAACCGCAGGGAAAATGTACAATTTGATTCCTGCTGTTTCTAATTTACTTGCTAAATGTCACTGATTGTCTACTATGTGTTAAATACTTACATTCAACTTTGCTTTATAACAGATTGATCTTTCTGTGCTATTATATCATTTTAAAGGATCAAACCAATTAAACAAAAAATTATGTCACTAAAAATACCTTAAAATTACAAAAAACTAAAAGTTATTAATAATTCTACAGCTTTAAAAAATTATGCAAGGCAGAAGTTGTCTTTTCCCCCACGTTCCCTCCTCCTAGCCAATCCCAACCCCAAAAAGTCTCCATTCACTACATCTCTTTCCTGACTCCAAAGCATATGCAGATACACACACGTACATATACGTATATTTTTAAAGTGAAAAAGGAATCTTGCTATTCAAAATGTTCTCCATCTTGTTTTTTCATTTAATAATATACCTGGAATGAACATCCATCTGGACTGAATCAGGACATCTGCATCTACTTCGGCCACTTTTGACGGCACACACCATAACTTATTCAACAGCTCCCGTCTAAGTGGGCATCTGGGCTGCTTCTGCTCTTCTGCTATTACATAGGTCTGCCACAAGCATTCCTACACATGTGTCTGTACATAATAGTGATGTTATTTCTAAAAAATAGATTCCTTGAAGTGATATTGCTGAGTGCAAATATAGATATGTCTTTAACTGTTTACTGTTTAAAATGTGTTTATCAGGGATATTATGGGTGTTTCCTTTTTACTTTACACGCTCCTTGTATTGCTTAAATTTTTGTGATGAGCATATAACTTTTACAATAAATTAAAACGTGTAACCTCTTTAAAAGAAGATATGGTACACAAGCCTTTGACCACTTTGAGTCGTTCCCTAGAAGTCTTCCTTTCCAAAAATTCTGTCTACTATTCAGCATTTCTCAGTCAAGGCGTCTTGGAAATGAGTGGAGCAGAATTTGTCTAGTTGGTTGGTTGCTTGGTTGATTTGTTAGGTGTGAGCTCTCAAAACGACTAGAAGGGGCTTCTCCTGGCATATAGTGGGAGGTAGCCAAGTATGCTAATATCTTGTAATCTGTGGGAGATTTCTGCACAAAGTGCCGAAAGCGCCTGTGCTGAGAAACTCTAAATGCTGTTTCAGAACATCGGATCCATTTCTTCTTGCTCTGGCTTTTGGTCTCAGTCCTTTGCCATTATCAACCACGGACATACGGGGCTGCAACATCACTTGCTTATGGTACACAGTACAGCTCTCAGAGAAGAAGAAAAACACTAAAGATCCCGGCTGCTGCACTGAATCTGTGTCTGCCCAGGCCTTTCCCTGACAGCGCGGATGGCTGAGCAGCCCAGAAGATGGCTGCCTCCCTATGGCCTCTGGCTCTTGTTAAAGCGATCCAACAGAGGCAACCATTTCAATTATTGATTCATTGTCCAGCACTTGCTCATTAAGATGATAGAAAAGTAAATGAATTAAAAACCATCCAGCGTGAACTTCAGTCCAATGTGAGACTCACACATAGAAAAGAAAAAAATTTTTTCCTAATGAAGCAAGAATAATACAATAATAGCCCTTTGACCTCAAATATAGAGTCTCAGGACAGGAAGTCAGGACCTTTATGGAGCAAATAAGCTCCCAATCCTGAAACCTCTTAGTGAAAACCACAATTTGTTTTCAGTAAAACAGTGTGCACAACTTATTCCATTATCGATAGACTAGCATCCCTGTTGCCAGAAGGATGACTTCCATAGTCTCAGGTCTCCAGTCTGGCTATTTTTAGGTGAACTCAAAATTGTAATATCACTGGCTCCCCTGATGCATTCCACAAAACCAAAAGAGGCAGGTAAATTCAGTTATGAAGCCTAATTTTCTTATTCCTGGCCTCCTAGCATTACCCGGCGAGGCTTATACTTCCATTAGAGAATCCTCGACACTAAACCTCACCCCAAAGCACATTCGCATGTGACTCTCTGGACGCGGATGGGCTCCAGGGCTTCCTCAAAATTACCCTTCACTCGTGTCTGAATTTCACTGCTCTTCTTGGTGCTGCCTGAGGACAGATTTGATAGCAAGAGAGGAATGTCCACTGAGGAGTCGGAAGGAAGGTGACGTGGTCCTGGAGAGGAGGCAATCTTGCCTTCACAACCAGCTCATAAAAGGGAAATGGAGGCTGTCATTGCCCCAGAAGAACTCTTCTCTAATCCCCCAACACAGAGGAATGCAGTAAAGACCCATAAGTTTTATCCTCAAAGCTATCTCAGATTTCCTCCACTGAGAATTGGCTCCGTGTAGATGGCGCCTCAATCAGACTCTCGCTGTTGTAATCGTACTAGGTCAGTGACCGTCTTACAAAGAAGTGCCACAAAAAGAGACAGGCTCTATTGTTGGCTTCAAATTCTGTTTTTGCCTAAGGACATCTGGCCGCAATCATAATTTACTCATTTGGACTGAATGAATAGTGTCTTATTTCCTCCCCTGTGTGCAAATCCTCAAGTATGGCCATTAGAGGCAGAGAGCTCGCATGTCATCCAATGCTGCTCTGCCAAGAAGGCCTTGTTCCCTATTTTTAAGCTCTTAGAACAATCCCATTTTAGGATATTTTTTATCTGGACTAGCTTTTCGATCATTTGCATCACCTTTTTTCCTTTAAAAAAAGATTTCTCTTTTTTCCATTCGGTCACCTTTCTGGATCTCCTGTTGGAATCTTCGTGGGTCTCTATCCAGTGCTCCTGCTCGCTCAGTTAAGAAGGAAGCAGCCCTCACACTTAACTGAAGGAACATGCTACCAAGACTACATGGGTTCCCAACCTTAGCAGCACCTTAAAATCACCTGGGAAACTTTTAAAAATCTCAATGCTCCAAAGATGACATACATGTGATTCCATTTACATGACGTGCTAACAAGGCAGGGGTGAGGGTGGACTGTAGGGACAGGGAACAGGTCCGTGGTTCCCAGGGGCTGGAGCTGGGAGTGGAGGTGGGGGTCTGACCTCAAAGGACGAACCAGGGAAACTTGGGGGGTGTTAGAAGTGTTCTGTAGCCTGATCTGTAGCCTGATGCAAGAGTCTTTGCACATATTAAAACTCATAGAAATGTACATTTAAAAAAAGAGCATACTACTGTACATATTTCATTTTAAATCCCAATGCCCAGGCCATATCCAGTCTAATTAATTCAGAATTTCTGGGTGGGATTCAGGCATCCATATTTTTACAGCTCCCCAGGGGTTTCCAGGGTGCAGTCAAGGTTAAGAAACACTGGTCTATGTGAGTAATGTTTGTTTGACATGAAAAGTTGCTGCGTTGTCAGCAGCCCATTCCTTACCTCCCAGAGGCGAACTCAGTCAGGACCCACCTGCCACAGGTTTGGGTGGGAGGTAAGCTTTTGTGATTTGATTCCCAAGGATGCTTTTTCCTTATGGATAGTGTAAATTTCTGCCTCTAGGCCCCCTGCCCAGTGTCCAGAAGTAGTCCTATGAGACATAGAAAAGACTGGGGTCATGTGTTTCTGGACTGTTCCAAATTCACTGAGGCCCCGCTCCCCCAACCACAGGAGGTAAAAAACATTAAAAATTGGCATATGTGATCAGAGACTGGCAAGGGTTCTGTGATAGTTAATTTTATGTGACAACTTGACTGGGCCACAGGGTGCCCAAACATTATTCTAGGTGTTGCTGTGAAGGGGTTTTTGGGTGAGATTAATGTGTGAATCAGTGGATTGAGTAAAGTGGATTTCCTTCCCTAATGTACATGGGCCTCATCCAGTCAGTTGAAGGCCTGAGTAGAGCACAAAGGCCAACCCCTCATAAGTAAGAGAGAATTGCTGCTGCCTGCCTTAAAACTGGGACACTGCCTTCTTCCCACCTTCAGACCGGAACTGAAACCTCAGCTCTGCCTGGCTCTCCAGCCTGTCAGCCTGTTGGCCTGTCGGACTGGAACCACACCTCCAGCTCTCCTGGTTCTCAGGTCTTCAGATTTGGTCTGGCATCACACATCTGCCCTCCTGGGTCCCCATCCTGCCGACTCACCCTACAGATCTTGGGACTTGTCCGTCCCCATAATTGCACAAGTCAATTCCTTATAATAAAGAAATAAATGTTTATTGCTGTATGCATGTGTGTGTGTATATGAATATATGTGTATATATACGTATTATAACATCTCTTCTCTACCTTGGTGGCTCCATTGTTTTCTGTCCACCCTGCAGTTTACAGCTTTCAGTGTGGATAGCATTTCGGCCATTGTATTTTTAATTGCTTTTCTATGGTTCTTTAATTTCCCCAACTCCCTTCTTGTCTCACCCTTTTATACTTTCATGGAGACACATTCTCCCGTTATAAATTCCTATCCCTTCGTCACTGAAGCCATGTCTTCCTGCATCCTGTTTGCAAATTATCCCCTGAAATGTTGTATTCTGCCATGGGTCGTTTCCAACTTGACTCTCCATCTGAACATTCAGGAAGATGTTCCCTCTCCTTTCTTTTGCAGGAGGATTTCATAAGCCCCATGATGAAATGTTTTCTGTTGACTTATTCAGTAAAGAGAAGATATCCATCGGACTCCATATTTACTAAAATTTAAGGTGTGTGGACTGTTCTTGGCCCAGAACTGTCTCCACTAGGGTGCTGACTGAATTTTATTCTCAAATATGCAGCTGGAGAGGAGTTGCTATATTCGGCTTCTGGATCAACTTTCATGTCTAGGAAGCTTTTATCCGATGTGATTCTGCTAGGCTAAAATGTAATCAAATTTTATTTCCAGTACCTGGCTCTCTGATACTGTGAATAGACGAAGCAGATATAAAACTACAATCCCCCAAAGGTACTACTCTACTGTTCTTTTAGTCTCTGACTCCCTCATAGGTGCTTAGTTTTGGGGGGCAGAGGGGTGTTCAACGTCTCATGATGGAACGTGCCGTCGCCGTCGCCTCCCTCTTCTTTATGCACTCTGCAAGTGGAGGTGGAACAGCATAGAAAGATGGAATGAGATTGCCTCTCAAAGCAGTGGCCATCAGTATAAGATTTTCATCCTTTCTCTCACTGAGTAGTCACTAAACGTGCATTTTGTCGGTATCTGGCGCTCCTGTAGGTGGTGAAGGTGCAGGAGCAAAGCACAGCTCCCACCTTGAGGAGGTCACATTCCAGTAGGTGCAGGGTCGATGACCCGCCAAAGAAACTGATGGGCGGGTAAGTGCTCTGAAAGCATTAAGCAGGCAAGGGAGGGGGAGGAGTAGAGGGGCTAAGGATTTAGGGAAGCCACCTCATAAATTGATTCTTGTCAGCTCTTCTTCCTCTAAAACAAATATTATACAGAATCCCAATATAGAAAACGCAAAATGCCCAGTTAAAATGGAGCACTCAGCTCGCTCGTGGTCCCCTCAGGCCCTCGGGTGTGTCCACAGACCTTGGGACTTCAAGGGACATGGCTAGAAAACCACTGAAATGAACCCAAGAGACACATTTTCTTCAATACTTTTAGTGGCATTTTTGATTTTTGAAACAGCCAGTAGTCATTCAGAATGGATCTAGTTCCCAAAGTGAATGAAAAATCTAGGGGATATTATTTGGATTCCCACAAAACGTGAGAAAAAATTTAATTTAATAAAACTATTTTTCCTACAAGGCTTATAAACTAACAGTCTCAAATGGTAACAATTGTGAAAAGAAATCTATAAATTGTTCAAACAATGGCCTCATTGTTAGAATAAAGGGATAGACTTGTAAAGTGAGTCCCTTGAGAGAAAGCACTTATTTGAGTGAATGATTTCTGATGTATTTATTAAAAACCAGTCCTGTTGCTTAAGGAAACAACGTCAGGTGGTGGAGAAAACAAATGTTTTGTGTTCAGACAGACCTGACTTTGAAGCCCAGATCTGCCAGATGGTCTTTATGTAACTGTAGGCAAGATACTCAACCTCTGTGGACCTAAGTTTTCTCATCTGTGAAACAGCAGTAAAGAGACTTCTCACATAAGAGGAAATACACACGGCCAACGTACATGGGGAGTTGTTCAACATCATCTTGTTCAGGGAAACGTAAATCAAGATTACAGTGAGATTCTATTTTACGCCAATTTAGTGAGAAAAAAATGTAAAAGTATGGCAATACCAAGTGTTGGAAAGCATGTGGAACCTCTGAATTTCTTATGGATTACTCATAGATATGAAAATTGGTGCAACTATGTTGAAAAACAGTTTGGTGTGATTTTCTACAATTGAACATGTATATACTCTGTGACTCAGCAGTTCCACTCCTAGAAAAAAAACTCAAGAGAAAGACTGACCCACGGACAACAGAAGACACACACAAGAATGTTCGTAGCAATACCATTCACAAAAGTAAAATCCTGTAGACAATTCAAATGCCCACTGACCGGAGAGGACACAAACTGCGATGTCTTCACACAACAGAATAGGATACAGCAGATAAAATGAATGAAATACAGCCACCCACAGCGATATGGATGAATCTTAGCAAAACAATATTGGATATGAAAGGTAAGTTTCAAAAGATACAAGCTGCTTTGTACATATTTTACAAAGTTAAAATGAGTATAGAGATACTTATATCAATAAAATGGTATTAAAAAAACACAAGGTAACAATGAACACAGATCCAGGATGGTGGTTACCTTGGTTGGAAGAAATTGGCGAGATGGAAGTAGAACCCATGTGACTAGATGTAGTTGTCAAGATCCTAGCTTTTGTTTTGGGTAGTGGATTTGGGATGTTTATCACATTAATAAAACACATCCAACTATACAAATAAAAGTAGACCATTCATGATACAATAACAAGCATGTGTCATAAACCTAGGAATAAGATTAACCCAATCTGTGCACCCGGGATCCAATGAAAAACTTATAAAACAAAATAAAATAGAATGAGGCTGACCAAGACTTGCCTAGCATTGGTCTATCTATGTCTCACTAGAAATTTCCTTAAAATGCAGTGTTCTGTCACTAATCTTTAAATTTGCTTACAAAGCCAAAAAAAAAGAAAGAAAATAGAATGGGGCTAATAAGACTGACTTCACGTTGTTATTGTGAAGACTTGAATGACAATGAAAAAATATTTAAAGCAGCTGACACTTAGAAATAAATTTTAGAAATCAATTCCCTTAGTACTTACTCTTTATCTACTTCTTAACAGTCACAATAGACAGTGCTGTTTCCTCACATTGCCTCACGAAGGCCTGGAGCAGTATGAAGCGAGGGTACGTTCAGAATTAGAAGACCTGCTTCTAACTGCTAGCTAGTGGACAAGTCATTCGAGCTCAGTGAAGAGAGCTTACTCATTCAAAAAGAAAAGGACAATTAATATGCTTGAAACCTCTGAATGTGGTGCTCATGTCCTTTTATGTCCTATAATTTTCTCATTTCATGAAATATTACCTTTATTTCCATATTTTCCTCTCCATCTTTCCCAAGTATACCTAAAATGCTGAGGAGGTTGATTAGCCAGTCTTCTTTCTGGCATTTACTCTATGGAAGTTAGAATGGTTTAATCCATTGTAAATAACACAACGAATGCTAAGGAAATAAAAAGAAACTGAAAAATCCCCATACGCAAACATTCTTATCTGCAACCATGCTTCATTCAAGTCATTGTAGCCAAAGAGTTTTGAGACTCAAAGTATATGAAACCACTGCAACTCAAATGGCTTATCAGATTAATTAGTGCGGGTCACGGCCCAAAGAGATGAAGATACGAGATGAACTAAAGGGGAGTAAATGGATGAGGCAGAACCAAGGGAGATGTAGAAAATGGAAACTTTCCGGGTGGGCACTTGTGGGGCACGTGAGAAGCCTGGCTTTCCTGCAGGTGAGGACTGTGAAATATGGCAGGAGCGAGCCCTGGAGCAGAGCAAAGGAAGGGGAGCAGAGGGTCTGCAGCCAAATGCGCAAGCAAACGTGTCATCCCATAAACTGGGCGTGGGGGCCCAGGTACAGCGTGTGGACTATGGCTACACTCTGTCTCCCATACATACACACACACATACACTCTTACACATAATGCAACTCTCTCAGACAAACCTCAAGCAGAATTAAATCTGTCTGAAGAAATTCACGTTCCCAAAGAAACTAGATAAGTACACGATGATATTTTATTTCTTCAAGATGGCACTCTAACAGATATGAGAAATACTTCGGTCACTAATTCAATCTCAATCAGTTTTGCAATGTATTGCTGAATATCTATTATAAAAACATCACTACTCAACTAGATGAAGTAAGGCATATAAGTAAGAGAACATAGTGTCTGACTCGTGGTAAACATGACAGCAAACAGAAAGAAGGGAAGGAGGGGGAAAGGAAGGGGAGAGAAAATAGGGAGAGGAAGAATAGTTAAATTGTGGTATGGTCATCCAATGGAATACTATACAGCAATGAAAATGAAGGAACTGCAGCTACATACAACAATGATGACATGGATGAACACATCTTGAAAACAGAATGTTGGGCAAAACAAGCCAGACACAAAAATATTTATCCTGTACAATTCCACTTATAAAGTTCAAAATCAGCAAAAATTAAATTAATATTAGGGATACATACATAAGTGGTAAAATCATACAGCAAAACAAAGAAGGAAGGAAAGGGATTGTGATCCATGTGATGGTTAATCTTATGTGTTAGCCTGGTTAGACTATGGTACCCGGATATTTAGTCAAACACCAGTCTAGATGTTGCTGCAAAGGCATTTCTTAGAGAAGATTAACATTTAAATCAGTGGGCTTTGAGTAAAGCAGATCACCCTCCGTAATGTGGGTGGGCTTCGTCCAATCAGTTGAAGACCTTAAGGGAAAAAGACTGAGCTCCCCAAAGGAAGAATTAATTGTGCCCCTAGATTGCCTTCAGACTCAAGCTGCAACACCAGCTCTTCCCTGAATCTCCAGCCTGTTGGCCTGATCTGCAAGTTTTGGGCTTGCAGCTGCCATGATTGCATGAGCCAATTCCTTAAATTTCTCTCTCCCTCTCTCTCTCGTGCACGCACACACGTGCTTTCCATATATGTATGTGTGTGTCCTATTGATTCTGAGTGTCTGGAGAACTCTGACTAATACAATCTAGAATGGGCCTTTCGGTTGGTGGGAATATTCTATTTCGTGTCCTGGGTGATAGTTACATAGATATTCACTCCTCAACTATTTATTAAGCTGGATATTTACATTTCATGTGCTCTTCTATACGTGTACTATATTTTCCAATAAAAAAAGGATTTATGAAAGTATTACTTTCTAGCTAGCATTGAGAAGTTCATGAATAAACACAGGAAATTGTGTCTAGCATCAAATGGCAAACCTAGTAGCTGGATAGCTGGAGAGTCACGGTAAAGCATCCAAAGGTCACTCATGTCATATTTTCTCCCAGGGTTTATCTTTGACTCCTCCCATTCTCGAAAAACTCAAGTCTCCTTCTAACGAAGCCCCACAGTACTCTATCCATTCCTCTTTCGACCTTTTCATGTCTCCTCAATTAGACTTAAGGGGAGGACTTTCATTTTACACTTTGGAGCACAGCACACAGTAGGAGCTCAACAATGATTTCTTAGATGAGTTAATGAACCTGTTCATTAATAAACAAACAACATTTTTCTGAATAACAGACCCTCAAATATGATTCATAATGGCTCTGAATAATAAGGGAATGGTATAGACCGGAATGATTGAAAATTTCATGGAAAAGATGGGTCTTATGCTGGATTCCGAAGGATAGCAGAATTTAAGTAGAAAGTCTAAAGGATAGGCATTCTCTCCAAAGCTTAGAGAATTTGTAAAGACAGAGGTGAACATGGAAGGCTTGCAGGACAATGGGGATATCCACAGGGATGGGCAGAACGTAGGAAGAGAGAAGCAGAGCAGATCTGGTCCAATAAATGAAGCCAGGCGGGGAGACTGGGCCTGACTCCCTTGGAAACAAGAACCAATTATTATCTCTTATCCTTTTAACTTGACATGAAGATCCTCCTTTTGGAAAAGGGAATCTGTGAACTTCAGTTCTCCATGTGGTGTGACTCTTCATCACTAAAAGATCTAAATTCTAAGTTATTGCAGTTCCAACGCTACTGAAACACTTAGATGTCCTCTTTTTCTTTGGCTTTCAGCCAGGGAGAAATGTGATTGTTACTAAGACATTAACAGAGTACTTTCAAACATTGAAATGATCCCATTAAAATAATGGCCTTTGGTTCCTGTCATGTAAGCACGGGACCCAAGTTCTCACGTTGAATTATTAGACACAGGATACAAAAGGTTAAGACAGCAAAATGGGGTAGATTGAATTCCGTCCACAGAGTTGAGTAATATTTTTCAATTATTTAAATGGTATTTTGACATCACATAGAATTAACCACTAACAAATTAGACTTTCCCTTTTTGTGCTTTTGAGTTCATGCATTTAGTGTCCAGGAAAAGTAATAACCTTATGATAATGCCAGTAACAGCATGGAGAGATTGCCAACACCGGGGAATGTGTTGGCCCATAATTTCAGTCAGGTCCGTGCCATTGTTCTCTCTGAGAACGTTCTCATTGCTTTTCTTTCTCTTTAGATTTACGTAGATTGCTAAGGCAGCTTTCTTAACTCTATAGCTTTTTTTCTTTTAGTCTATTACATTTATAAAAGATAAAGCAGCTCTCCATAATTGAATCCTATGTTAACAAAAAAGATAGAATTAAGAAAACGCAGAGAAAATGGGAGATGGGGAAAGTGTTTAAACAAATGGCTGAAATTGTGGGCAATTTTCCAGTTTGATTTATGTTGCTCTTAATTGCCAATTCCCAGGAGGCTCTTCTGCTTGTTCTTTAATAGGAGAGGGGATGGTCTATGCTTTGACCAGGAGTGAACCTGAAATGATGGACGGCATGGGCATTTGACAGTTATGCTCTGTGTGCGTGAAGGAAACTTCCCCTGCCTGGGCTGAGAGCTTAACTCACTTGGTTTGTAACTCCCATAAAGGCCAGAGCCCACACTCAGGGTGCATTTGAAAGTCACAGCATCACTTCACTGATTTTAAAGGATGATGTTTACTGTCAATTCTTTGTCCAGGAATCCATAGAGGTTTCTTACCTCAATGCAAAACTGAGGGAGAAACACATTTGGAGGACATTATTCAACTGTAAGGTATTGTAATAGCATGTGCTCCCTTACACAAAGGTAAAATTTATTTTGAATAAAAAATTACAAATATGCAAAAGTGCATCACCTCTTGTTCTACTACAGAGAGAAGACCGCTGTGAACTCATTCACATGTATTCTTCCAACACGTTATAGGTGAGTGTGTTGTTGTGGACTAGATGCTTGTGTGCCCTCAAAATGCCTATGGTGAAGCCCCAACACCCAATGTGATAGTGTTAGGAAATGAGGCCTTTGGGAGGTCATTAGGTTTAGATGAGGTCATGAGGATGGAGCTCCCACATGGGATTTGTGTCCTCATAAGAAGGGGAAGAGAGTAGAGCTCTCCTTCCCTCTCTCCATGCACACAAAGAAGAGGTCATGTGAAGACTCAGCGAGAAGGCCGCTGACCACAAGCCAGGAAATACATCTCACCAGGAACCAACTCACCTGGCACCTTGATCTTGGACTTCCAGCCTCCAGAACTGAGAGAAATAAATTTCTGTTGTTTGAGCCCCTCAGCCTATAGTATTCTTTTATAGCAGCCTGAGCAGACTAAGACAGGTGTATTTTTTAAAGTGTGGACCAATGGTTTTCCATCCCTCGCATTCTTGTCTTTCTTTTTTACTTTATCCAGGTGTGAAGTACTCTATAGAGAGAAAAAGGTTTGTATGATTATGCTCCTCTCATAGTAGAGTGGTTAAAAGCAGGAGCTCCAGTCTGTTTGTGTTCAAATCCACCACTTATTGGCTCTGTGAGACAAGGCAAGCTACTTAACCTCTCTGTGCCTCAGTTTCCTCAACTAAAATAGGATGTGTACAATACTTACTTCAAAGGGCTGTTGTAGGGATTAAATTAGTAGATATATATCTAGTATTTAAAACCTCTGTCAAATGGTAGTCACTACAAGAATTTGCTGCTACTATTCCTGTTACTACTATGGACTTCTCAGATTGAACACTACCAAGGTGGAACTGAAACTTGGGGAGGAGGACAGAGAGATGGGGACAACGTGGGGGAAAGAGAGAAGAGGAAGAGAAACCAGAGAGAGAAGGGTACTCCAAGACAGCCACCTGACTCCATAAGGACTGAAAACAACATAAAAGAAAAATTGTCCTAAATCCAGCCTGGGACAGAATCTTTTTGTATGATGTAATTCACAACTCATTCTGAAAAGAAATTAGCATTTCTGATCAAACACTGGAGCAATTTTCTGATAAACTTTAATGGGATCAAGTCTTGTTCCGGGAAACCATGCTCTGCAGTGACTGCCACTCTAGAGTCTAGCGGTCACGCAACCCTGGGTGAGGGTAAAGTCCCAGGTTCCTCTCAGTGTAATCGTTAATAGTGTGCCCTTGCTCTCTCAAACTATGCCAATTGGGGCAACAAATTCTTTGGATCGTATTCCTATCTTTTTTGTATGGTGTAACTTTTCATATATAATTTAACAATGATTATCCAACCATTTTTTCTTTAAATGTGTCTTCCAAAAGTGAATCTTTAGCATATATTAAAGGCTTTCCATTGCAGCAAGAATAAAATAAAATTTTGACACATCTTCTTAATTAAACTGCCAAAAAATATTTTTACTTGACAACAACTTGATAAGTAAGAGAAAAGGTGTGTGGTCCCATCCTTCTGTATGTTTATGATCTGTTAGAAATAAGTTTTTTACCAGCAAAGAACAACTGGAATTTGTAATTAAAAATACAATAGCATTTACATTAGCACCAAAAAAGTGAAATACTTAGGTATAATTCTAAAAAAATGTGTACAAGATCTATATGAAGAAGCTACAAAACTCTGATGAAAGAAATCAAAGAGGAACTAAATAAATGGAGAGATATTCTATGTTCATGGATAAGAAGAATTTATTGTTAAGAAATCAGTCCTTCCCACTTTATCTGTAGATTCAATGCAGTCCCAATGAAAATCCCAGAAACTTATTTTGTGGCTATCAATGAATTGATTCTCAATTTGATATTGAGAGGCAAAAACCCAGAATAGCCAAGACAATATTGAATAAGAAGAACAAAGCTGGAGGACTGATGCTATTTGACTTCAAGATTTACTAAAAGCTACAGTAATCAAGACTGTGTGTTACTGATGAAAGAATAGACAAATAGATCAATGGAGCAGAATAGAGAGCCCAGAAATTAGACCCACACAACTATAGTTAACTGACCTTTGATGAAAGAGTAAAGGTGATTCAATGAGAAAAGATAGTCTTTTCAACAAATGGTGGTGAAACAACTGAACACCCACATGCAAAAAATACACCTAGACACAGTCCTTACACCTTTCACAAAAATTAATTCAGAATGGATTACAGATCAAAATGTAAAACACAAAAGTATAAACCTCCTAGAAAATAACATAGGAGAAAGTCTAGGTGACCTTGGGTTTGGAGATGACTTTTTAAGTATGATACCAAAAGCACAACCCATGAAAAAAAACTGATAGATTTGACTTCATTAAAATGAAAATTTTCTGCTCTACAAAAGACACTGTTCAGAGAATAAAATGATGAGCCACAGACTTGGAGAAAATATTTGCAAAACATGTATCTGATAAAGGACTGTTAGCTAAATATACAAAGAAATCTTAAAACTCAACAATAAGAAAACAAGCACCCAATTAAGAAATGGGCAACAGATCTGAACAGACATCTCACCTAAGAATATATACGGATGGTAGATAAGCGTATGAAGAGATGCTCAACATCATATGTCATTAAGGAATTGCAAATTAAAACAATGAGATAACACTAAGACACCTATTAGAATAACCAAAATACAAAACACTAAAACACCAAATGCTGGCAAAGATGTGGAGCAAAAGGGAATTTCACTCATTGCTGGTGGGAATCAAAATGCTACAGCCACTTTGGAAAACAGTTTGACAGTTTTCTTACAAAACTAAACATGCTCTTACCATACGATCTAATAATCGCACTCTTTGATATTTACCCAAATGAGCTGAAAACACATTTACACAAAATACTGCACATGAAAGTTTATAGCAGCTTTGTTCATAATTGCCAAAACTTGGAGTCAACCAAGATGTCCTTCAATAGATGAATGAATAAACAAACAGTGGTACATCCAGACAATGCAATATTATTCAACAATTAAAAGAAATGAGCTATTAAGCCACAGAAAGACATGGACGAATCTTAAATGCATATTACTAAGTGAAAGAAGCCAGTCTGAGAGGCTACATATTCTATGATTCCAACTCGATGACGTTCTGTAAAAGGCAAAACTATGGAGACAATAAAAAAAATGAGTGGTTGCCAAAAGGACAACAATGGGATCATACTATCCATATTCTTTTGTAGACTTTATCTTTTTTTGTAACTGTTTTATGAGGGTTTTTCAAGCTACTAAATATTCTATAACATTATTTTGGCTATAGTGATTTCCATTTTTTTATACAATAAGTGGTTATACCAATTTCCCATTTTAGAAATTTAGGTTGGTCCCAACAGCTGGTAAATAAACAGCACTGTGACAACATTCTTTCAATTCCATTCTTTCAGATGTGAGTGATTCTTTGGTTAGGATAAGCTCCTAAAGGCAAAATTGTTTGATAAAGTCATATGGATAGGTAAGGTTTTTCATACTTATTGCCAAATTTCCCTCCAGAAACATCCCAGTTTTCATTCCCAACAGTCTGTTCCCTTGCCAACACTGAGGATTATCATCATGTAAATCGATCCTAATTCCATAGGCAAAAGATACCTCATTACTATTAGTTTTAATTTGCATTTTACTACTAATGAACTAAAATATATTTTAATATGCTTTTGGCTATCTAAAATTCCTTATGATTTTACTGAAAGATATTTTTAAATTAATTACCATATTAAAGGAAATGCTGGCTGGGGACCAAGTTTTATTTTAAAAAAAAACTAAATCTCTAAATACATAGGCCCACCTATTTAATAATGTTAATTAATTTAAAGAATGCTTTCAAGCGTAAAGAAGAGATGACAGGAATTAATGTTCTTCAAAGAACTTTAGATTATAATTTCCAATTCTGTTAGTGGCTATATCTACTGATAAAAAAGTACAGCACCTATTAAGCTTCTCAATAGCAGCAGGAAATTTTTAAAACGAGGTTTTGTTATGGAGCACATCCGGTAACAAAGAATCAATCTATACAGGAAGACCAGAAAAACAAAGTAAACGCCCCAAAGCAGGAAGGGTACCGCTACCTGCCAACCTTTCCACTGCCTGTGCCGTGGTGAAGCTGTGCTGATTGATTTGAATGAACTATGTTTGCTGTGAATAGCTGCCTGGATTCACGGAAGTCTTAGAACCATCACTCGGAATGTGGTAGAATGATCAATCTTCCATTTTGCTTACTTTGAAACTCACCAGCCTCCTACTAATAGGCTTACAGCCAAATCCTTAAAGTCTTATGAAGAGAATGGGAAGTTCAACAGTAGATGAGAGATCTCAGTACATCTCTAAAAGATGGGAAGTAAATGGAAGCGAGTGAGCAATGAAGCAGAGCTAAACGTGCGAGACTTTGAACTCAGCCGTGGAAGCCACGGACCAGCCCTGCAGGCAGGGAGGATGTGACTGGAAGCGGAACCCTAATGGAAGGTCTGTGTAGGTGAAAGTTCACCCCCCACCCACCCCTACAACCCGCACAAAGCAGGCGGGGAAAGTAGGTGTCTACAGTCTCCTCCCCAGCACAATACCAGAAAAGACAGAAGAAAAAGCCAAACATAAACTGAGGATGCTCATTTAAAAAGTGGATGAGCTGCCTTGCCATCAGCCAAATAAGGACAATGACACAATTTGAAGGGCACTTATGTCACGGTTCATGCCCTCTCACCCAGTTAGTAGGTCACCCCCACGTCTTTTTATCACCTCATATTTAGAAATGAACAAGAAATAAAAATTTACCAAACATTTGAGGAAAATCCGCAATAGGAAAAAGAGGAACAGACAAAGATAAATGAGCTAGTTGCAAGATTTTGTGCGACTAGATCCCCCCTGACCATTTCCCTAGCTGTGAACTACCAGCACAACTACAAATTTGTTTGCAAATTCCCGAGGAACAGCTGGTGTTGCTTCTCTAAAGATACGCAGAGAACCAAGAGGTCGGTTTCAATGTGTGGAGCCTGATCATCAACAGTCAGCCAGTTAGAGATTTCTACTAAGACCTGTGACTACTACACCTGGAGGGCATTTCCGTTTGCTGCATACCGACTGTAATACTTCATTTCATCCACTATAGAGTCAGGGCAGGATGCACAAAATGTTCACAGGAGCTGGACTCAGGATGAGCAGTTCCCTGTTGTTCTTACGTTGAAATCTGGGGGAGAACTAAATGCTATTATTCAGAGCTCATTAGTAGAAAACAAGAGTAGTTTGGATGTCTCTGCACTGATCCTTGCTCTCACCGGATGGCGCTGCGGTGTGACAAACCTTCATTTCCTTTGCCGTAAGGCTCACATACTGCTACCATTTCAATCACAGGAAACAGCCATGGAGTGAGCTGCTGGTGAGGATTCCTTCAAGTTTCAGGGAGAACTAAGCCACCACACTCCCATGATTCAATTCGTGTCCTAGGCATGGAAAATGGTGGTTGGACATTTCTACCAAAGCCCGTTATTTTTGAAGGAAGCCAGGAGATGTCATTCTATTGACTCTTTCAATTCCTTTTTCTTTCCTCATTTCAGGGATCTATAGTGCTGCTCTGTTTTGCTTTCAAAAAGAGAACTTGAAGCACATAGCTTGTGTGTTTCCGTGACATTTTATGGAGAAACATCAAACTCTTGCGTTTGTAGTTTGGTACCGGACATTTTGGAGGTTTCTGTCAGTGCTTGGTATAGCTGCTGTTAAATTGCTTTCAATGAAATGATGAGTACTTCATTAAGTTCAGTGCAAACCTCACAATCAGGACACTAATTTGCTTACAGGAAGTGTACTTGCAGCAATTAGAATGAGTTCTCCGAAAGAAGAACTGAAAGATGAAGTCTGCAGTGTCTTGATTCTACTCTTGCAAAGAGAGAAGCACCATTTGGTTGCTTCATGCATGCTACCCAAAGCCAAATGAAAACAAGTCATGAATAACTCCCTCCTTGCGACTGCTAAGAAGAATATAGTAGTACAGTTATCACATATTTAGGAAATGAAATTGAGGTGAGGAGTGAAGGACATGAATAAATGAGTGAAAACTTGGCTGAATTTCAACCCTGGCCATGTAGCACTGACAGAGGACGTTGCTGACATTGCTGTCAACGTCTAGAACCAGAATCTCTTGTGCTTTCAACTGGTTCTCGGAGAAAGGTCATGGGATTCACACTAGACACTCCTTTAACACCCAGGGAATCTGCCCAAGAGCAAACGTGGCCCCATCTGTACCCTTGACTCTGATCAACACTTATCAAGTTGGAGAGGGCACGGAAAGCATCCTTCCCCAGCAGCTGTTTATAAAGTAAATGACCCCAAGTCCAATTCTTACCAAGTGCGTGCTATGGGAGGCATATGTGTCAATGGAGCCGTTAGCACAATATTTAATCACACTTCAGCCGTAACCATATTCACCAAGGATAGAAACTTCCAAACATTGATTTCTCAGATCTTCCTTTAGTTGTAAGGAATTCATTCCAGGAACCCCGTGTGAATGCACTTTCTATGAGCAAAGCCAAGCCTTGTGACTGGTGAAAGGGAGGAGTTCATTCACACGTTCTAACTTAAACTCAGCCCTGACTAATGTAAGTACCACAGAAGCTCCCAAACATCGGTCTGGATTTCTAGAACTGGAATTCAAGTTCTCCTTGCAAGCTCTAGGGATTTACAGGAGTGAACAATCTAATATTATCTGTTTGACCTTTTTAATATCAGAACAATAGTAGTTAGCAAACTAATTCATTGCACTTAAAAGCTGGCTTTCGTGAGCGCTCAGAGAAACTTCTAAACAATACCTCGTGTTACCAAGGACTGGAATCAAAGCTCTGAAACTTGTGCAATCCTCCCTGAAATGTCAAGGAATCCACACCAACAATTCCATGTATTTTTATATTCTGCCAAAAAATAAGTCACAAGACTATGAATTTTCTAGCAGGGGAAATAAGAAATAAGCTTACTGCAGTATTGAAAATGTCTTCTTGAAACTGCCTTAACTCCGGACCACTGCTGACTGTGTTTTCTGTAAGCACACCTGTACTCATCATGTGGCTTATTGGGCGATATGGAGTTAGCTTATTATACACCTGCATTTTCTTAACTGTATCACTTTCTGACAGATGCTGAGAAACTTTGCTTTCATTGTCTAGGATGCGAATTAAGCACTCAAGATTTTCTGACTTGGTTCTCCCTGAGTCTCCAAGGAATTAAGATCAGATTCTTACTGAAGTTCTGATTCTTAATAAACAAACTGGGCTTTGTGCCAGAGTTTCCAAAATATGAGCGTTAACACACAGCACAGGCCCTCAGTTCTCCTTGACACGGCAAAGACGTCTTACCTTCACCCACAGAGAGCTCATTTGCTACTGAAAAACTGGTAGCAATGCTGTGTGCTGTGAGCTTTTAGCAAGAAAAATGTACTTCAGTATAGCGTCAACAAGCGTAGACAGAAAATGTAAATATTACTGTCGCTGTCCAAGGACTAAAATCAAAGCGTTGAAACTTGTGTCCCCCTATTTCCCCTTAAACTTCAAGGGATCCACTCCAGTTGATCTTTGCCATTTTGCTTCCTATAAGCAAAAGGGTGTTTTTCATTTCTTTTTAGCCTCGTAGCAGGTGTAAGGAAGACAGTAACAATCCCCTTAGCCAGCGTTCAAAAGAGCTTCCCCGAGTCGGTCTGTATTGTTGGGAGCCAGCTTCAGAGCTCTGCAGCTTCTCCCAAGTTTTGAAAAGCACACACCAGCTACTTCATTCAAGTCTCCTTCAAAAAGAATTGTTTTCAAAATTTTGTAGCTCCTCAAAGACATTGGCGTATTTTCTGTGCCCAACAGTCTTAACCATAATGACCCTTCAAAGAAGCCTCTAGACATTGCTGTCACCTCAAGGCGCAAGAGGCTCTCAGTTCTCGGGGAATTACCAAGGAATTGACTCCAGCTGCTTCCTGGCAGGTTGCTTTTGGAAATTAGTAAAGACCAACATGTTTGGGCAGTAAAATGAAGGTGTTAGCATACTCCTTGATTAATCATCAGCCTAACAGACGTCAGCTAAGACACCCCAGTATTGTTATCTCAGCCAAGGAGTAGATTTTAAGCTCAGTTATTTCTCTCACCCCAGGAGACTCAAAACTTCCACGAATTCCTGCTGCCTCTCACTGTGGATAAACAGAATTACTTGTACTTGTAACAAATATATTACTGTAAATTGTTTGTGATATATGCCATAAAAGGAATGAACAGGGTGGTGGGAGAGAGAAGAATCATGGGCAACAGTGAGTGGTCAGGGAGTTAACTACTGAGGAAAGAGAATGCAAAAAACCTAGAATTTCATGACATGACTCTCTATCAACTATAAGGTACCATCCACTCCTTCCAAGTCCATTTCCAGGGAGCAAACAAGGGCAAGAAGGAAGAGCTTCCTAAGGGCAGAAGCGAAGGCATCATCAATCGTGATGTGAGCAGTGCTGCAGCTTTGGCGAGAAGGGATGTTGATGGAGCTTCCAAACACCTGTCTTGCCTAGGATCAGATTCCAGGGCTAGAGCTTGGGTATCTCCCTTCTCCTCAAAATTTTAAGGATTCCACTCAAGGTGTGCTGCTTCCTGGATTTCTTCCCAAGAACAAGCTTTGTGGATAGCAAAAGTCAAGCTGTAATAGACTCTTAGTTAGCCTCAGTCCTGGCCACAGGGGGTACAGATAGAAGCTTCCACAACAAGTTTTGAATGGCTAGGATTTGACGGCATGCTGGATTCCCCCCTGCTGAAAGAATCCACTCACACACAGCGTTAATAACTAATACAAACGCTACTGAAGATCTCAGCAAGGAGACAGTGGAGGGACCTGTGTAACATCACACAGCCCACAGCACGCTCATTAAAGTCCTCCTTAATGGCCCTTTGTGCCCCAGCCCCTGCATCCAGTTTACATTTCCAAAACCAGGACCAGGCTTCTCCAGTTCACTAGATCCGTCTTCCTAGGGAGGTCGCTAGATGCCATCTTTTATTATGTCCCATGCTCTAGGGGAGCTCCCTTAGGTTCCTCAGCCATGGTAGTTTGTTTTTCTAAACAAATTCAGTACTCTTACAAACAGGAATTATGATGAATAAAACCATCTAAATAATAAAACCACTGATAAAGGTAACCAGGTAATCAAAAAGCAAAGGAAAATTGGGTATGGTTGAGCAAGCATCAGCAATAGATAACGCAAACTGAAGAGGCGGAGTCATGATTCCAGTCGGCTGCAGCACATCGGTTGCACGGATGATAAGGCTCCAGTCAGCAACTCGGGGAGTGGACTGCAGCCCCTGGAGAAAGGAGCCCCTAGACATCAACAGCGGTCAAGGCCTAAGCTAAATGGAATTTGAAGCAGGGCTCCCATTTCAGAAGGGAAATAGAGGCAGAAGTCCAGTCCTAAAGAACTAGAGAGGCAGGAGATGGTGTGACTCAAAGGTTGTGTAGTTATCCAGAAGCCATACGTAGACAGAAGGTCAGTGAGCACCACAGCTTTCGTCTCTGAGAGCCTTCCTGCTCCTCCTCAAAACCGGGAATTCTAAACCAAGTTGGAGAACATCAAGGCTTCACCTGGGAGGGCCTGGTCATTAAGAAGGGCAAAGGGGGCTGCCGAGCTGTATGTGCCTGGGGCCAGGCACTGCTGTCTGACGCTGACTCTTTGCAACCAAGGACAAACCACGAAGTTAAAAAGTTATGATGTGCAGTCTTCTGGAAAACAGACACTCCCTAACCTTGCCATTCTGATTGACTGTTTCTGAGAATCACCTAGATGATGAACCTATGAGTTACTAAAAAATTCATAACAATAGAACAGTCTCTTGGAATTTCCCCCTAGACTTTCAGTGTCTTTGGTCTAAGATGTTCTATTGCTTTCTGATTCTACTCATTTCTCATGTCTGGAAGCTAAGAGCGAACTCACCAGATTTGCTTAGTTTCATTTAATAGAATATTTTTCCTTAGTTATTTCCTCCTAATTTCAATTTTTTTCTTAGCAAAACAAGACTCAAGGCACATAGTGAAATAATTTTGTACTCAATTTCAGAATTTCTTTAAAAGTATTTTTTTGCAAATAACCGAAACTCCCAATATTAGGAGAATAGGTTAGAAAAGTATATTTCAATGTAAAGGAACAGCCCACAGCCTTTAAAAGCAACCATTAAGCAGACAACAAGGGAAAAATTGATGATAAAGTATTAAGTTAAAAAAAATAAAATGCTAAATTCTCCTCAGGACACTACAAAGAATCAAATATAAAATCTGACCTTGGAAGAAATAGCTTACATTCCAAGTGAAGTCAAGATTGTGCTAATCTACACCAGTAGAAATCTAGTAATGTGTGTAGGAGTGGATTGTAAGCACGTCAGACAAAGGAGACGGAGCACAGCACAGCACTGAGCTGAATGCACTGATGTGGGTGAAACGACCAGAGATGCAGGGCTTCACCCATCAGCTGCTACAACTGGAAATGGTTCTAACAGTCTGCTTGGCTGGGAGACTGAAACTTGGACTCAGCAGTAGCCTACATCCACCAAGACTGGTATTCTAGAACTTTCCTGGCATAATGTAGAGGAAGGAATTCAAGGGATTATGGTGATAGTAATGTTGAGTGAATTTCTCATACACAGCCTGACCTCATACACTATCTGCACCCCTTCTACATTCCTCAAGAGGGTTCAGGGGACCCTTCCTCACTAAGGCATTGAGAATTAGAGTAGCGAGAGAAGCATCAGTCCCCTCGTCTCCTAGATGCTGATGTGACCGTGGAGGGTGCCTCTACTGAGATGGGCTCCTTGATTTCAGAGGACTCATGGGATCTCAGAGTAGCAGAGGCCAAATAGCACTTAACTGTCAGAGACAAGTGGGTACAATTAGAGTTATGGTGACCAGAATCTTTTGTTCTGCATGGAACTTTGATCCAATGTGGCTCATTGATCACAGTGTTCCTGGGAATAGAGTAGATGGGAAACCTACTAACATGTGTCTTGGTCTATATAAAAGGAAAACTCCAGATCTATGGTCAGAAACCTGACCTGAGTCACTACAATGGAAAAACCTTACTCCACTTCCACACTCCATCCATCTCACACACCCTGGACTGAAGAGGAGACTCACCTTAAGGAAGGACCTTGCAACACCGTCACAAGTACATACTCCTCCAAACCTTCTCTCAAAGGACATATGACCCTCATAAATGGTAACTGTGCGCTGGGAAAGGAGAATGCCTGGATCTTTTGGGGGTTATGGGACACTAGCTCAGAATTGATACTTATTCCTAAGGACCTAAAACATCTCTGTGTTCCACTAATCAAAGTGGGGGTTATAAGAACGAGCTGAAAAGTGGACTTTTAGCTCAAGTCTAAATCACAGTGGACCCTGTAGGTCCAAGGACCATCTTTAGCATTATTTCTCCACTTCCTGAATGTATAATTGGAACAGTCACACTCGACAACTGAAAGGCTCCCCGCATTGGCTTCTGACCCATGGGCTGAGGGTTGCTGTGGCAGGAAGGGCTGAACAGAGTTCCTGAAACATCCCCTCTCTGCTAGGACAGTAAGCCCAAAGCAATACAGCACCCCGAGAGGAATCTGCAGAAGTCAGTGCCCCCCGGCAGATCTGAAGGAGAGGAATGAGGATAGTTACCACTTTTCTCATTTAACAAATCTGTCTGACCTGTCAGGAGGTGGATAGATCTCAGAGAGTGTCGATTGTTATAAACTTATACAGGTGCTGCCTTTTATTGTGGCTGCTGCTCCAGATGTGGAAACTTTCCTGGAGCAAATCGGAACTACTCATTGCATCTCGTATGCAGCACCTGGTGTGGCATATGCTCAGTTTTCTCTACACCAGTTTCCAAGGACCGCCAGAAGCAATCTGCTTTAATTGGCAGAGCCAACTGTACACCTTCAAATTTTGCCAGAGGGTGGGAATATTGATGATCTTGACATCCCACAAAAATCATACTGATCTACTGTATTGACAACATTATGCAGATTGGACATGATGGACAAAAAATAGGAAATATTTAGATGCCTTAGTAAGAAGACAAATGCAAGCCAGAGGATGACAGATGAGTCCTGCCATCCAAACAGAGCATGCTGGGATATCCTCTCCAAAGTGAAAACAAATTGTTGCACCTTTCACCTCTCACCACTGAAAAACAGATGATAACGCTTGGTCGGTCATTTTTTATTTTAGAGGAAACATACATCATATTAAGCATGCTATTCTGACCCATCAAACTTCTGTTTTTGAGTGAGGACCAGAGGCCAAGAGAGTATCTGCAGCAGGCCCAGGCTCCGGAGCCAGCCGCTCTGTCCCTTGGGCCTTGACCCAGAATATCCATGAGGCATGAAGTTTCCATGGAAACTAACAATGTGGTATGAAGCCTCTGACAAGCTTCAATAGGGGAGTCACAGTGCAGAACCTCAAGGTTAGGAGCAAAGCCTTGCCTCTTCCACAGATAATTATTCTCTTTTTAAGAAATGACTCCTGGCTCTCAACTGGGCCTGAAAGGGACTGGATGCCTAGCCATGGGCTAGCATACCATTATGCAATCAGAGCATCCCATCGTGGACCAGCGTTATCTCATATACCGAGTGATAACGGCGCGGATGCACAAAATCGGAGACACATTCCCACGTAGAAATGGTACAACGACTCAGGCTCAAGCAGGCTCAGAAGGCACAGGTAGCTCACATGAGCAAGTGTCTCAGACTCCCCTGACATCCGCTCCTGTCCACTCCACTTGGACGACCTCGAAGAGATTTGCTGAGGACTCATTGACTGAGGAAGGAAAAGGCTCCGCCCTGTTTCAGATGGGCCTGCACCGTACGTGAGCCTGAAATGGACTGCTGCTCACTGCAGCCCAATCGGGAGTGTCCCTGAAAGACGGCGGGAAGAGCTGAATGAGAACATTTGTTGCTGTCTTTGGAAAGGTAGCCGGAGGGACAGGTCTGCGCTGATTCAGAGGGAAGGGATTAACGGTTTGGCGGTTGCTCAAGGACTTGGAAAGAATGAGATTGGAAGATTGGTGACTAGGGTGTCTGGTGACAAAGAGGTATGTGGGTGGATCTCCGAGAATAAGCATGGGGTGGGGGACATGTGTGTCCCACAGGAATGCTAACTATAGGGCATCCCCGTGGTCGAGGCTCTTAACCATTAGGTGAGAGTGAGCCAGCCCCTTGCCCAGCAACCCAGTTCTTTGTCCACATGTGCATGTGCAAGAGACTCTGGCATTGGGGGCGGGGGGCGGCTGTCTTAGTCAGCTCGGACTGCTGTAACAAAACATCGTAGACTTGGTGGCCTAAACAACAGACGTTTATTTCTCACAGTTCTGGAGGCTGGGAAGTCCAAGATCAAAGTGCTGGCGCATTAGATGTCTGGTGAGGGCCCTCTTCCAAGCTGCAGGTGGTCCCCTTCTTGCTGTCTTCTCACATGGTGAAGAAGAGAGAGCCAGCTCTCTGGTCTCTTCTTATTTGGGCACTGATTCCATTAGTGAGGGCTCCACCCTCGTGACCTAATTACCTCCTGAAGGCCCCATCTCCAAATATCATGATATTGGAGATTAGATTTCAATGCTGAATTGGGGCGGGGGGCGGACATGAACATTCAGTCCGTAACGGGGACTGTGCATGAACCCATTAACATGGGTTTCTCTCCAGTTAAGGCTGATCTAGCTACTGCCACTGCCTAGTCTGTCAACTATAGAGACCTAAGCTGGGCCTACATTATGGCACTTTTTCCTGGGGAGACCCACCAGCTGCCTGGTGGTGGTTGGTTATACTTGACTGCTTCCACATGGAGGAGACACAAATTTGACCTCATTGGGATGGACACAGATTTGCCTTTTTGGACAAAAATGCTTCTGCCAGTGCAATTATGTGTGGATTTACAGAACACCTTATTCACCATTATTCCACATGATATTGCTTTTGACCAAGGAACATATTTTATAGCAAAATAAGTGCAACAATGAGCTCATGCCCATGGTATTCACTTCTCTTAATGAGTGCCACTTCCTCAGAAAGGACAAGCCTGATAGAACCAGTGGCCCAGTGGAATGGCCTCCTGAGGACTCAGTTACGTCAGTTAAGAGACAACATGCTGAAAAGCTGGGGTTCTATCTTATAAGAAGCTGTATATACTTTGAATCAGCAACTAATACACTGATGCTTTTTTCCTCCATAATCAGAAAACCAAGTCCCAGAATAAATGGATGAAAAGGAAAGTAACTCCCTTCACTATTACACCTAATAAGCCACTTGCAGAATTTCTGTTTTCCATCCTTGCAACTTTAGGCTTTCCCGGTTTGGAGGCATCAGTCCTCAGAGGAGGAATACTTCCACCAGGGATAAAAACAAGGGTTCCATGATGACCGCCACTGGGCCACGTTGGAGTCCTCACACTTCTGAACCAACAGGCAAAAACGGGACTCCTGAACTAGCTAGGGGGATTGGTGCTGATTCCAAGTGGCCGGGTTACTTCTATACAATGGACAGAAGAGGATATTTCTGGAGCCCAGTGGTTCCAGTGGATTCTTCAAGATTCTCTTAGTATCTCTCTGCTCAAAATAACAGAAAGTGGAAAATTACAGAAACTAAAAAGAAGACAAGACCATTGACAAGACTTCACCTGGGGTACCCACCCAGGTAAAGAACCCCAATCAGCTGAGGAAAAAGGGAACATGGACTAGGCAGTGGAAAAGGGAAGTTTTTTCTTAATACATTGGAATATAAAAAAGACAGTACAGAGAGTGTCTGGACATCTATACCCTTCACCCAGCTTCTCCTAATGTTATCATCATCATTACTGTGGTGCATTTGCAAAACTAAGAAACCAGCATCGTGCATTGCTAGTAACTAAACCCCAGCCTTGATCTGAGTTTAGCAATTTTTGCATCAATGTTCTTTTTTCTGTTCCAGGACCCAATCCATGATATGATTCCAGGACTCATGATGTCACGTCTCCATTGTCTCCTCTGGTCTGTGACAGTCTCTCAGCCTCTCTTAGTTTTTCATGGCCTTGACAATTTTGAAGAGTCCTGGTCAGGTACTTTGAAGAATGTCCCTCAGTTTAAGTTGGTCCGACATTTCTCTCATGATTGGACTGGGGTCATAGGATTTGGGAAAGAATGCCACTGAGATGAAGTGCCCTTCTTGTCACATCATATCAGGGGTGCATGACCCCCACATGACATCAAGGGTGGTGTTAACCCTCATCTCTTGGTTAAGGCTGCATTTGCTGGGTTTCACCACAGTCAAGTAGCCGTTTACCCCTCTCCTACGCTAGGCATTAAAAGTGAGTCTCTAAGTCCAGCCCAACCTCAAAGGGCAGAGCAGGAGGAGAATTAAGTCCCCTTTCAGAAAGGGGGGCGGCATCTGCACATAGTTTTTAGACTAAGGAAGAGCTGTCTCTTCTCCCCCTTTATTTATTCACCATTTATTTCTATCAGTATGGACTCCGTTACTGTTTGGGTTTAAATCCAATACTGCTTCATATTTTGTAGTTCAGATTGTTCCCTTGTGGCCGTGAGGAGCACTTGCATGTTGACTCCTGTGTCCCTTTGACATATCCCCATCTTTTTGTTTTTTGAGCATTTCCTTACTTTCTGGCCCTATAAAATACTCCACACTCATCTTGTATTTTCCCTGTCCCAGATCTAAAATCAGTCATTCCTCCAAAGAACTCTGGTTTTTTAATTGGAGAATAATAACTAGAAATCAAGATCTGGGGACTGGGTATCTGTCATTGCTTCTACGTCCTCTCAGTGGACAAAGCTAGGTGCATGTGAGTATATTCTAACCCACGTGTATAGACACATCTGTAATTGTGTCTGTATCCATCCCTCTGTATATGAATATTAAGTGCACGTGATTCCAATGGTGCCTCCAACTCTAATCCAGTACTAAAGACTTCATTCCAGCCTTCCCTCCTTGCTTATCTGTAACTCTAAGAAAAGAAAGCTCTAAATATTAACGATGGTCTTCTAAACAAGTACTCAAGCAGCCTTTGCATATTTTCCTGTTCCTGTGCTTTGTGTATATTATATGTTCACTAATTTTTCCCCCCTCTTACTTCCCCCTTTTTATTTCATATAAGGATTGTTGGTAGTGGTTAACTGTCAAGTTATTGTTTAGGTTACAGAATATTCCAGAAGGACTCTAATTAAATTTGAGGAGTAATAAACATCACCCAGAGATGGAAGCCATGACTGACTCCCGGAGGGGGCTACCTCCCTTTTGGGGGAAGAGAGTCCCAGCATCTTCGTTTACTTGAAAGACAGTCGCATCTGATTAGGTAGAAGCATAAAGTTGCTATTGTTTTCACTGGGAAGTTCAACTGTGCGTAGGACACTGTGTATACGCATGCTGACTACCCAAAGAGGTGAACTGTAGTGTTATGCTCTTCTCTCTCAGCTCCAAGTCCGCGCTTCTATGCTCTGCTGTGTAAGTCCAGGACTGGAATTCTGCAAACTACATTTCGGCGGGCTTCCTGTTGGGTTCGCCAAGAGCAGGCAGTAGAGGGAGGTGAGAAGGCTGCCACCATCACGCAGCAATGGCAGCAGCTGCTTTGTCCAGCTTCTTTCCAAACTTCCAGAACCAACCTCCCGTGCCACCTCAGAGGCTCAGATGGCAGCGCATCCTCCTCAGAGATCTGAGTCCCAGTTCTACAGAGACCCCCTCCAAGCTCCTGCTTTCTGATCATGTCACCTCCTTCCCTCCTTGCCCCCAGTCCTGGTAGCTCCTCCTTGCAATGACCGTCTGTGTGTTACTCAATTTCCCCTTTTGGCTGTGTCAGTTTTCCAACTCATGTTTATCCAATTCTCTATATTACATTTTCTCTGTTAAAACAACTAATTTAGTTTCTATTTTCCCACTTGTATCTTCACAGATATTGAACAGAATGTATATGCATGAGGCTAAGAAACAACCAGCAATATGCAAGCTGAAAATGGTTGTTTTGGTGTGGCAAGCTCATGGGTGCTTCTGTATCTTTCTCCAAATAATCCTAAAGTCCTAGTGTGATTTAGTTTCGTAATTCCATGCCCTTTTCAGAGGACAGTGTGTACCCTGTGTACCAGGGCAAGCTACCCCTATGTGTAATGATACGTAAGTGGATCAATTTATGTAACCTACTGGTAATTGCCAGATAGGAGGGGACAGAAGGCAAGTGCTGACAGAAAAAGCAAATGGAATACTGAGAAAGATTCTAGCTAATGGAGAAAAACATGTATTCTGGTACAGAAGAACAATGCCAGAGTTCAAAAAGAGCACAGCATTTTATTACATTAAAAGTTCTGTCTTTCTTTTTCTTCCCTGCTGTTTGAAAGTAGATGGGGTACACAAGTGAACTGCAGTACTTCTGGGAGCAACAAGGTGTGTTTCCAGAAGCAGCATGAAGGGAGACTGCTGTCCCACCTGAGCCTTCCCGGCCGCTGCACGTGGGCACTAACACCCTCTGTTGCTCAGGACACTGAGGAGTCAGGGACTGAATTGTGCTCCTCGCCAAAACTCATATGTTGAACTCCTAACCCCTAGTGCCTCGCAATCTGACTTTATTTGAGATAGGATCTTTAAAGAGGTTAAATTAAGCTTAAATGAGGTCATTAGGGTGGCCCTAATCTGATATCACTGGTGTCCTTATGAGAGGAGATTAGGACACAGACGCACCTGCACGCGTGCACATGAGCGCGCGCACACACACACACAGAGGAGACCACGTGAGGACACAGGGAGAAGGCGGCCATCTGCAAGCCGAGGAGAGAGGCCTCCGGAGAAATCCAGACACCTCAATATCAGATTTTTAGTTTCCAGAATCGTGGGAAGATAAATGTCCGTTGTTTAACCACCAGCCTGTGGCATTTGTTCTGCAGCTCTCGCAAACCGACACACTGCGCCCTTGATTAGCTCGGTGACAGCCCCCTTGCTTTGATCCCACTCCAGAAAAGTGCATGTTTTGTTACTAGACAGGGCTGTGGCCCCAAACCCCTATCAAGTCTCTGTCTCTGGAGAACTGGGCTGGACAAAGTATGAATTGCAAGGGCTTCACATCAGGTTATCTCAAGTTCAAGGGGACTGGCTTTCTATCCTGAGAATAAGCAGTGTGCGGTGGGGTGGCACAGCATGGAGCCGGGCGGATCTCCACACTCACTGCATGTCCAGCAGATCATCCTTCAGATCCCTTCCCTGTAATGAGGATGCTCATATTCACCCCATCGCTATGGACTGAATGGCTGTGGCCCCACCCACCCGAATTCAAATGTTGAAGCCACAACCTGCAGTGTGGCTGTATTCGGAGACGGGCGGGGCCCTGATCCAATAGGATCAGTGTCCTTATAAGAAGAGACACCAGAGAGCACTCTCCCCCACCCCCAACCAGCACACACACACCAAGAAAAGGCCACGTGAGGACATAGCAAGAAGGAGGCATCTAAAAGCCAGGAAGAGAGCTCTCACCAGAAACCGAACTGGCCGGAACCTTGATCTTGGACGTCCAGCCTCCAGAATTGTGAGAAAGCAGATCTCCATTGCTAAGCCACCCCGTCTGTAGTACTTTGTGATGGCAGCCCAAGCTGATGAGCGTACTCAGAGAGAGGCATCGGGAGTTAAATAAGCGAACGTCTCCCTCCCCAGCTCCCAGTACCCAACAAACGCTGGCAGAGATTATTAAAAGTTTAAGACTAGTGGATAGAAGTGAAGTGACTTTGTTTTCTAATGGTCAGAGTTACCCAAATGGAGGGAAAGCCTGGGCATGTGTGACAGCAGCCGTGACAAAGCCCCGGCACAGGCCGGGTAACCAGCAGAGTCGTGGTCACAGCGATAATCCAAGCTCCAAAAGGAGGCTGGAGGACCTGTCTTCTCAGCTCCCTTTCAACACCAAGAGTTTGGGGAAGTTTGCACTGCGATTTCAAAGTCTTTTCAAGCTGCCTTAATAGTCTTTTTTTCTGGATAATATATCTTCAAACCTATAAAGAGATGGTCAATACCACAAAAAATTATCAAAAAAGATGTCCTTGTTGAGTGATCCTCTTGCATGTGTGTGTCTGCTTGCAGAATCGAAAATTCCTGCTTTCACGTTTCTCCAATATCAGTGTAGCAGATGTTTCACAGACCACCTGCCTGGTGACAATAAAGTTACACACACACACACACACACACACACAGAAAAAAGCCAACGAAATGGTTCATCTGTGGCTTCTTCAACTGTTTCCAACACAACAGAGCAGCCCTAACCAATCTCTCCCTCTGGCTTTCACAGCAAACTTCTTCCCAGCCTGCGGGCTGATTTTATTAATTAGCAACTGAGGGTCTTATTCAAGGGGCCGCATCTTAGTCCCAAACATTCCCTGACCTTGTCCTCCTGCAGGGAGACCTGCCTGGCCCGCCTGGTGCCCGTCACCCTGCCTGGTGCATGCCTGTAGGGCACTGGACTAGGCTCTCATTCTGGGATCCCTTCGCGGAACACAAGAATCATCAGCATGGGTCTGACTGACGGGCCCCTCTCCGCCAGGTGTCCTCTCCTTGAGAACAGCCACACAGAACGCTATCATGAGCAGAGCTCCCTTGGGTTTAGTGCCTCTCGTACCTGCAAACCATTTGGAAGTAACAATCACCTTGTGCATGCTTTGAACACCTCTGAATTTTGTCAAAGATGGACAACGGTGTGAGGCTGGCTGCTGTCCTCTGTAGACAACCGCCTGGACCAGCGTGTTAAAACCAGGAGAGAGACTGAGAACCAGAACTTCTGGATTGTGCTGGACGCGCCCTCTGGTGGACAGAGAGAAGGCCGCCGCTTGGTTGCTGCAAAACTGAGTACCAAAAAATTGCTATTAAACTATATTAAATACATTTGATGACTTTAATAAAGTCAAGCACATTGTCCTGTTTTTCAGAATTGTTTGGTAAGTTTATTTAATGTTATTGAAGTAGCATGGTGGTTAGGAGTGCAGGATTTACAGACAGCCCGGGTTTGACTCCCAGCAAAGCTACTTTCTTGCTGTATAAACTCAGGCAAATTATTTAAACTCTTTATGCTTCAATTTCCTACTCTACAAAATACCTCAAACTGTGCTGTGATAACCAAATGGGTAAATGCATGCAAAGTGCTTATAACAGTGCCCAGCACTAAATAAATGCTAATTCTCTCTCTTTTTTGTTTCTGGGAAAGATTTGCCCTGAGCTAACATCTGTTGCCAATCTTCCTCTCTCTCTTTTTCCTTCTCCCCAAACCCCAGGACATAGTTGTATATTCCAGTTGTAAGTCCTCTGGTTCTTCTATGTGAGTCCCCACCACAGCATAGCTATTGACAGAGTGGTGGTGTGGTTCCACCCCTGGGAACAGAACCTGGGCTGCCAAAGAGCACACCAAACTTTAACCACTAAGCCATTAGGGCCGGCTCAATAAATGCTAATTCTTAATCTTAAAAGATGCTGAGAAGTCAGGTATCTGATCCAAAGTTACCCTCTCCAGAAATCTTGTATTAACCAAGGGCCCTTCTTTGATCAGTCCCATAACAACCAAGATTTCTACCTCTGAAACTGACACACTCTCTGCATCTACCCTTCAGCAGGTGTCTCCTGCCCCCACCTGCAGGTTCAGCCATGCCCCTGTGTCAGGACCAGTCTAGCTGGGTCATGCTATCACATGTTGTTGACAAATACTGTATGATCTCACACATATGTGGAATCTGAAAAAGCCGAACTGAGAGAAACAGAGGGCAGAGAGGTAGGGACCAGGGCCTGGGGGAAATGAGGAGCTGTTGGTCAAAGGGTACAAACTTTCAGTTATAAGATTAACAAGTTCTGGGGGTGTAATGTACAGCATGGTGATTATAGTTAACGATACTGTATTATACACTTGAAAGTTGCTGAGAGTAAGTCTTAAATGTTCTCACTACAAAAAAAGAAATGTAATTATGTGACAGGATGGAGGTGTTAGCTATAGCTATGGTAACCATTTTGCAATATGTGAGTGTGTCAAAGCAACACACTGTACACCTTAAACTCACACAATGTTATATGTCAACTGTATCTTAATAAACCTGGAAAAAAATTTCATATAAATATCTGGGCATATCCATTGTTCATTTATCTATACGATCTTGTGTTCTGCTTATCTATTTTTCTGAATATTTCCTATATCTGCAGATACTAATATTGCTACATTTGTGACAAATACTGTTTGCATTATGTTAATCTTTTGTAGATCTTATATTTATTTCTAGATAATCTAGTCTTCATTTTTAAATATAAGCATATCTAAATTGAAAAAATGAATAATAAAAATAAAAAGCGAGCCTACAGAAGGACTATGATTAAGGCTACTGGCACATAAAGCACTCCTGAATCAAACAGATGAGAAGCCATCTCAGTTTTTCAGGGAATTATGCTTCCAAATGAACAACCAGCCTAAACTGAAAGGGACTGTGACCTTTCAAGATTTTAAATGGCTCTTAGGCCCTGTTTGGGATCCAGTTTATGCACCTCCCCAAACAGCCTGCCCCGTGGGCCTCCGTCGCTTGCCTTTAATCCTAAACCCCATGCGCCCAGCCCCCATGCTCATAAAATCCCAACCACTTCATGCTTACTTCATCTTTTTTCTCATACCTTTTTTTAATTGACATATAATTTACATATCATAAAATTCACCCATTAAAAGTTCACAATTCAGTGGTTTTCAGTATATTCACAAAGGTGCCTGATCATCACCATTAACTTCAGAACATTTTCATAACCCCGAAAAGAAACAATGTACCCAACAACAGTCACTCTCCATTCTCCCCTGCCTCCAGTCCTTGGGGATACTAATCTGATTTCTATCTCTGTGAATTTGCCTAACCTGGACATTTCAGATAGATGAAATCATACAGTAACTGGCCTTTTTGTCTGGCTCCCTTCACTTAGTGTAATGTTTTCAGTGTTCATTCATGTTGTAGCATGTGTCAGTACTTTATTCTTTTCAAGGCTGAATAATGTTCCATTGCATGGATATATCACATTTTGCTTATCCTTTCATCAATTGATGGGCAGTTGGATTATTTTCACTTTTTGGCCGTTATGAATGAATTATGTTCACTCACGTGTGAGTTTTTGTGCAGACATATGTTTTCAGTTCTCTTGCATATATATACCAAGGAGTAGAATTGCTGGGCCCAATGGTATCTCTATGTTTAACTTTTTTAAGAACTCCCAAACTATTTTCTACAGCATCTGCAACATTTTACATTCCCACCAGCAGTGTACAAGGGTTCCAATTTCTCCACATCCTCACCCACACTTCGTGTTTATAGCCATCCTAGCAGGTGTGCAGTTTAATCTTATTGTGGTTTTTATTTACCTTTCCCTAATGACTAATGATGACAAGCATCCTTTCATGTGCTTGTTGACCATTTGTCTATGTTCTTTAGAGAAATGTCCATTTTTTAAGTTGAGTTTTCTTTCTATCATTGAATTGTAAAAATTCTTTATCTATTCTGGATACTAGTCCTTATCAGAGGTATGATCTGCAAATATTTCCTCCCACTCTCACCACTGTTTCATCTTCTAGCCCTAGGGTTATCACAGGTGTGAGCTTTGTTGTTTTGTCACGGCATACTCACAAAGGCCCCAGCACCCAGGTCAGCCAACTGTATCATGGAGGGGCTGGCTTCCCCAGCGGCTGCCCAGGACGATCAGGTGACAATATGGGGGAGTTAGTGCCCCAAGAGGTGGACAGTGACTAATGAAGGACCCAAGGTGGGAAGGAGTCAGCATGTAATTGCCCGCTCTTCCTCCACACGATGGACCATTCTGAGCACAGTAGCTCCAATGACTTCTTCAGAGACGGCCTGTGTGATCAAGCAACCTCCTGCATTTTCTTATGAAGTTGTGACCAGCTAAAGAACCCCAACTGAGACAGGGCCCTCAGCTACCTAGGGGACTGAGAAAGCTGGAGACCCCTCGAAAAGGGCACCATTCACCAAAGCCCATTTCCTATGTGGCCAAGGAAGATCATGGAAAAGGAAGACCATCACAGAGGCTGGAGTCCAGGCCCCTGGGAGTGGAATTTGGGCCTAATCAGTACTGTCAGGCAGAACACCATGCAGCAGTTACCTGTCCCAAAGGAGGAACCCAACACCTCTGCCCATTGTGTCTTGAGAGTCACCAAGAAAAACGCAACACACTTAAGCACTGGATGGAACAACCTTTCACTTACATAGAAAAGAGACAGAGAAGGATCAACTTCAGTGGTACGCTATGGTCCCTCGCGGTTAGCAGGTCCCCCTGCAGCCGCATAGAGCAATTGGCTTACGCACACCCTCTCATGCCACAGCAGAAGGACCCCAACCCCTCCCCCGTGGAGTCTGAAACACTGAAAGCTGGGGGCACGCTGAGAGCCATTGAGGCACACACTTCAACAGAATAAAGGGATGCTCATTGACTATAAAACAGGGGAAGACATTCCCTCACAAGGTAATAAGCCCGGCACCAGCTGTAAGGGCTTCCTCTTGGTAAGGAAGCATTCCAGGCCGAAGGTCCATTCCTATAGGGTCAAAAGAGGGTCAAAAGACCAAATGCATGAGACTGCCTTTTCCAGAAAACCCCAGCTCAGGGAGGATGGTGGATCCTGCCATCACTCATCTCTGGGTGGCTTCACCACCCTGTCTGTCTGCTCAGCTCCTCCCTGCCCTGTCTAACCAAGTCCCTGTTTTATAACGTTTCCTCTCTTTGAGGTCCATGGAGTGATTCTGAGATCCAACAGAAGAGAGACATAGGGAGATCTGCCCACATGTGGTGTAAGGGCCCCCCAGGACAATCCCTGTGCCTCAGGTGCAGAAGGAAATCACTCCAGATGGGAGGCGGCCAGAAATTCCAGGAAGACTGAAATTGAAAGAATACCCGATGGGTCTGAATATCATGAGAGAAGACGTAGACAGTTGTGGTTTCGGGGTGTGTATGTGGAAGTACACGAAAAATAAGCAAATAAACAAGCAACCGAACAACAAATAAATCAAGGAATCTAAAGAGTTATGCAGAAAAAGAAAAGCCATCATAGTTTACTACATGACAGCTCTAAATAGTATTTATATGGTCATAAAAATGTAAATACACGCTACTGCTTAAACCATAATTATACTGGGAAAATATGGTTTTATCTTCATATTCCATGTTGCTTAAAACTGAAAATTTTGAAAAATCAAGAAGCCATATAGGCATTCCTTAGAGTTACTGATGTAAATACCAAAATTATCAGCTAAAAGGAGTAAAAATAGTTGCCTCTTGGGGGTGGACCACGAGGACGAGAGATGCAGGATTGCTACTTTTCCTAACAAACCTTGTAGAATATTCTATACTTTGAAGTTGAAAATAACAGCACGCATAATTTGACTCCAATAAAAGTGATGCCCAGGCTGCACAGGACAGTGGCAGATCGGGCTCCAGCCACATCTCCTTCCAGCATGGAATGCAAGGCTGAGAGTTTGAGAAAGATGGGGGTGTATTTCTCACTAGTGAGGAGGATAAAATATTTTTGCTGGTAGGAGGGTGAATCAGAATGAGCGGAAATGGCACCTTGCTGTTCTGGATCCTCGCAAAAATGCCACTAGGCCAGCAAACACCTGTGAGGAACCCCTCCACAGAAGGACCCCGCGGAGCAGCAACCTGAGCCAGGCAGTGTGTTCTGTCTCATAACCCCGAGAACACCCGTGAGAGAATCCGCCACAGGAGGAATCTCAGCTTCACGGGGGCTTATTTCAAGTAGAGAAAGAGTTCAAATGGTAAATCGAAGGCCATTTTATCTGAGTGCCCTGTCTTTGTCATGTGTCACCTTGGCTAGGCTGAGGCACATTTCCCAGAATTCCTTTATTTTGTGTTTCTGGGTCACAAGGAAGATTCTTGGGTAATTTGGAGGGCAGAGGGGAAGCAATGGCCACTTCACAGCTCACACACTTTGTTGCTGATCTGCTGACCCACCTCGCTGGCAGGAAGCAGCAGCTCCCCCTGAAGCTGCTCTTCCTTCCCCGGGAGCCTCCCTCAGCTTCTCCTGGGCCAGGGGTGTGGGTGTAGCTCCATTTAAAAAGTCCCCAGCTTCTGCAGGACACTCATTCCACCAAGGCCACAGGCAACAAGAACTGATATGAGTTTCAGCCCCTCCCCCAGGGTTCCAGCCCACACTTGTGCTTCGCAGCCTGCCCTTTACATCCATCTGCCCTTCTGGACTCCCTGTCAGGTGGACTTGAGGCTCCAGCATCAGACGTGGGGACAACAGCCTTACAGAGACTGCTTAACCAGCTCCCACAGTTGTGTAAGTCCTTGTCACAATCCCTCGGTCCCTATTTTTTTGCATATTTAGATTCCTTTTCTTGTGGGTACTGCCTCTCTGGCTGAACCCAGACTTGGAATTTAAAAATGAATTTTGCCTGCTTCCAGGGATGGGAATGGGACAGACCAAGTATGGAGCCTGGCTTGGAGGAGTCAGACCACGGATGCTACATGCTGTATGTCTGGGCACAAGAAGCTTGAAACAAGAGGCGACCAAGAGCCAGCACCAGAGAGGTGGCAGTCAAGCTTTCAATGGGCAGAGAGGGGAATTGAGGCATGGAGCAAGGGTCACTTACAGGGGTCAAATTCAAAACAGGAAGAGCCAACTTGGGTGACTGGTGGCAGACAAGGGTCGTACCTGCTCCATGAAAGCCACTGTGGCCAAGGTGGTCAGGGTTGAGTAGAGCAGAAATTGGCTTGAGAAGCCAGTGACCCCCTCCTCCCTACACCCCACCCCACACACCCTGATCAGGGTCTGTTTCTGTTTGCATTAGATAATTTGCATATTGTGTCAGTCAATACCCGGACAGGAAAACAGAAAGTACCCTGGATATTTACAGTAGAATAGGATTTAATGTGGTGAATTGGTTACAATGTGTTGGCAGAACTGGAGATGCAAAATAGGGTGAGGGTGGGAATTATCCAGAAATCAGGAAGCTGATACTTGAGCTGGAACTGTGTTTGCTGCTGCTGTGGTTTCTGGAACCCTGTGGCTGCTGCTGCTGCTGCTGCATATAATACTGCTGGAGCCCACCATCACCTGCCATGGCTGCTCCTTCCTGAGCCAGAGCGTGGGACGGGGTGGGGGGGGGGGGGGGTTGCAGCAAGGGAGTCTGGGAAATGTAGTTTCTGGACTTCTAGCCCCCTGCAAAACATAGAAGAGCGCAGAAGGGCAGCAATGGAGCTGAGTGCCAACAGACAGCATGTAGCACTCTTATTTTTCCAAACTGGCTGGAGGAACAGAGAAAATGTTTTTGTGAATGGACATCTTGGGGAGAAATGTGGACAAAACAGGAGTGGCTTTAGTATTCCCACCTAGTCCCATGGACTGACTTTGATCCATCCTGGAGCAAAGTCAGAAAAGTCAGTAGCTGCAGGAGCTGTTTTCTTGAAAGTCTCTGTCCACAGAAAGCAGGGGGGCTCAAGTGACAGAGCGTAACAAATCCGTAGGGATCAGGCTTGTTGGACCGCGTGCAAATGCTTAACTCCTGGGAGCAGGAGAAGAGCTTTAGCTGTGAGGAGACACGCACAAGGAAGGGGGTGAGGGAGGTGAAAGCCCGCTCTGCACCCAGAGGGAGCCTGGGGTGCCCTGCGCTCGTCTGCTTGTCTGCTCGTCACTCAGGCTGCCTGAACAAAATCCCACAGGCCGGCAGCCCCAACAATCGACATTCAGTCTCTCACAGTTCAGGGGCTGTTAGTCCAACACCAAGCTATCGACAGAGTTGGCTTTCCTGAGGCCTCTCTCCTTGGCTTGTGGGTGGCCATCTCCTCCCTGTGTCCTCACATGGTCTTCCCTCTGTGTGTCTATCCTAATCTCCTCTTCTTATAAGGACACCAGACCTATTGGATTAAGGCCCACCCACATGACCTCATTTTATCTTAATCACCATTTTTAAGACCTTGTCTCCAAATATAGTCCCATTCTGGGGTCCTCGGGGTTAGGACTTCAGCAGATGAATTTGGGGTGGGAGGACAGAATTCGGCCCATAACAAGTTGGGAAGTTTGCAGGGTCAGGGTTGCCAGCGAGTCCTCAGGAATCCCCCTCGGCTCTGAGCAGCCCTCTTCCCGATGGAGGGCCAGGTGACACTTCTCAACACCATGAGACCGATAAAACACGGAGGAAGTTAAGAAGACGTACGTGCCACTTCTACAGGACCCATCTGACCCCTGTCAGCTAGTTTATAATTTCGGGTGACTGCCCTCATGGTGGAAGCCAGTACTTCTCAAACTTTTCTGTGCATGCAGATCTCCTGGGAGCTGGTCAATACGCGGATTCTGACTCCGTGGTCAGGTGGGGCCTGTGGTTCTGCATTTCTAACACACTCTAGGGACCACCCATGCTGCTGGTCTGCAAACCAGACTTTAAGCAGCAAGACAGTGGTTCTCAGCTCTGACCCTGGTAGAACCTTGGGGCTTTTACAACTCCCGAGGCCCAAGCTACACCCCGAACCAATTAAATCAGATACTAATTCCCAGGGCCCAGGCATCAGTATTTGTAAAGCTTCCCAGGCTATTCCAATGTGCAGCCGAGATGGAGAACCACTTCTGTTGATGAATTCCCGCTACCCAAAGTGTGATGAAATTGGGAAAAAGACAGTTCCTCCCCCTGTGCCCCGGCCACGCCCCCTCCCCCAGGCGGCTTTGACACCAGGCAGTGCCGGCAACAGAGGCGGTTTCAAGGGTGGGCCTGGGTCTCCCCCAGAGCAGAGAGGCAGCCTCATTCCCAAGGATGTGGGCAACGCTGAAGACTCCCTGGAACAATTGGGGGAGAATCTGAGGAGTCTAAAGTTTCACGTTGGCACGTGGGAGACAGGAGGCTAGCAACACCTGAGAGTCAGTTTTATAGTGACCTCTTTCACACCCACAGTCTGGAAAGATATGGGGACATTCAGGTCACACAGGTTCAAAGCCAGGGCGACAGACAAGGCAAATGCAGATATGGTTGCAGGCAGAAAACAGTACACTGTCTGAGACCCTGTCTGGCTGTCAGGAGACAGGAAGCTGGCCACCGGGCACACACCTGACTGTTCTGCAAAGCAACTTGAAGCTATGAGGCAAGGTGAGTGCACACACCCCCCCGTCGGCGTCTGTCTGGGGACATGTTTTCTGCTAGCATTTCTCTTTCTCACTACATCTGGGCAAATGGGCCGGACATCCCAACACTCCCCATGTGCATGCACTTTGAGAATAAAGAAAGAGGCTTAATTTATGGCAAATGAAAGGTCAAATATTAATGTTACAGGCTTTAAAGGGAAACCGAGTTTCCTCGGAGTCTCCATCTTCTAAACACAACTGTATCCCCTCGGGGGCTGGATGGATGAGGGACGGAGGTCTTCCCGGTGGAGACATCTCCAATCTGAACCGCTCCCCTTGGTCCAGGCTCTCTGGCCTCCGAAGTCCACCTTCCTCCGTGTGCTGTGCTCCCTAGATGATGGCGATGCTTGCACAACAATGTGAATATACGTAATGCCACTGAACTGTGCACTTAAAAATGGTAAAAATAGTAAAAAGAAAGAAAGAGACAAAAGAAATAAAAATGGCTACTAAGAGGTTAAGTCACAATCCTGATGCCAGGAGTTAATCCTACTCCAAAGACTCCAGGTTCATGTTTCAATAGTCAAACACACAGAATGGACCCTAAGAAACAGGCAACAGGAATTGATTTGCCCATGAAGGAGAGAATGTTGATGTTGGGTGATGACCAGGTGCACACCTTGACATCAATAGCTGGGTGCTCACAGTCAGGGTCGCAGGCAGCTTGGCCTGCGCTGTGGCTGCTGTCTCTGGGACAGTGACTCCCAGCTTAGGGGGGATGCTCTGTTCCCATCAACCTCTCTCGGTTTTACTCACTTTGCGGCAATGTCAAGTTTTCCAGTACTCACTACAAGGATTTTAACCATGAGAGTTTCTTGTGTCTCTGGTAAAGATAAAGCCAGAGGCCTGTGTCCCGGTCTAAGTACAGCTCATACCTGTGACATAAAGTCATAGCTGATCAAGGCTATGTTTAGACCCCTGGTAAAGGGAAACCCTAAGTCAGATAACATAGAGGGAACCCATCTTTTCTTATAATTGGTGTCAAAAGGCTCTATTACTTTAAGGAGGCTTCGTCAATATGTCAAGCATTTAACAATCCTCCAGTCTTTATATACAAAATAAATCACATTCCCTTAATTGCACACATTTATAACCAAGTTATGGCTCTGGGCTCAGAAAGTTTTATAGGCAAATCCTTTCAAACTTTCAAGCAACAGATAATTCTTAAGCTATGCTGCAGCACAGAAACAAATGGAAACAATCCCAATTAATTTAAGAAGATACCACAGTCCCAAAGCCAAAACCTGACAAAATTAGCATGCACATAAAAAAATAGACCACTCTCAATTATAAATGTTGATCCAAAAGTCTAAATAAAGTTCTAATGAGTCAATATCGACTTTATGTTAAAAACTAATATGCGTGAATTAATTTGATTTGTCACTTCAATAGATCAAAAAAGAAAAACCACATAATCATCCCAATAGGATTTGTTAAAATTTGGTACCTGTTCTTCAAAAAACAAATCTTTTCTAGAGTAGGATTTTAAAAATATTTTCCTTATATGATAAGTAACATCTATGTGAACACAACAGCCAAAACCATATTTACTTGGTAATTTTTTAAATATGTCCCCCAAAATTTTAGTTTTGAGGGATTTTACTAGTAAGTATAAAAATGGTGCTATGATCAAATAAATTTGAGAAATGATTAATTAACTCAATTAAACAGGATTTTATGTTCTTATATGTATTCTAACTGTCCAGATGTTCCATACCCATTTGACCCTATGAGACACTGTTTCCACAGAGCATCTCACCAGACTAGAATTTTCTAGGAATTCACTTTGGAAAATGTTGTAGTAGTGATCTCCCAAATAATGTGGAGAACAAAATAAGAATGCTGCTGGCTCCAATTTAACATTGTTCTAAAATTTCAGATCAAATTGTTCACAGCTAACGTATTGGTATGGAAAGATACAAGAAATAGATAATCACTGTGGACATTAGGAGATTTGAATGAGTCTGTCAACCAACTTGACTTGCTGACACCTATAGAACACTCCATCCATCAAGAGCAGAAAATTCATTCCTCTTGAGTGCACTTGGAACATCTTCCAAGATGGACCACATTCAAGGCCATAAAACAATTCTCAATAAATTTAAAGTCATTTAAGTCATACAAAATATGTTCTTTAACTTCAGTGAAATTAAGCTAGAAATCAATAACAGAAAGATCTCTAGGTAACCCCCCAAATGTTTAGAAACTAAGTAAAGTACTTCTAAATAACTCAAGGATGAAAAAAAAAAGTAAGGCAGTACTAAGGTGCCCATGTTAAAGTAGGCAGTAGTTCCAGTAAAGCAGTGACTAAAGGCCCATATTAGAAAAGAAAGAATATCTCAGATCCACTTTAGGAAACTAGAAAAAGAAGAGCAAGTTAAATCCAAAGTAAATAGGAAAAAGGAAATTACAAATATCAGAGCAAATTATCAATTAAATAGAAAACAGTAAAACAATAGAGAAAATCAAGGAAACCAAAGCTGGTTCTTTGAGAAGATCAATGAAACTGTTAAGCTTCTAACCACTGTGATCACGAAAAAAAGAGAGAAGACGCAAATTATCAGTATCAAGAATAAGAGGGTGACATCTCTACCAGTTCTATAGCTATTAAAAAGATAGAATATTATGAACATAACACTTATTAACAACTCAGATGAAATGGACAAAATCCTTGAAAGACGTGGATTAACAAAGCATACTCAAAAAGAAATAGGTAACTTAATTACCTAGACCTCTTAAAGAAATTGAATTCGCAGTTTAAAAATCTTCCCACAAAGAAAACTCCCGGCCAAGACAGCTTCAATGGTGAATTCTACAACATATTTTAGAAAGAAATAATACCAATTCTACACAAGTTCTTTCAGAAAATCGAGAAGGCAAAAACACTTCAAAATTTACTATATGAAGCCGACATTACACAGATACTAAACCAAAGACATTGTGATTAAAGAAAAATGAGATCAATATTCCTCACAAACATAGAAATGAAAATTCTAAATAAAAGTTTAGCAAATTGAACCAAACAATGTAACAGAAGAATAATACAGCATGACCAAGGGCAGTTTATCCCAGAAATGCAAGGGTGGCTCAACATTTGAAAATCAATCTATGTAATTCACCATGTTAACAAATTTAAAAATAAATTTCATCTCAATCAAAAATAAAAAACCTTTGAAAAAAATCCGACATCTATTCCTCTTTAGGTTTTTTTTTTTTTTTTTTTGGTGAGGAAGAGTCACCCTGAGCTAACATCTGTGCCAATCTTCCTCTACTTTTTGTACATGGGATGTCTCCACAGCATGACTGAAGAATGGAGTAGGTCCACACCCAGGATCCAGACCCACGAATCCAGGCCACCAAAGTGGAGCACATGGAACTTTAACCACTCAGCCATGGGGCCAGCCCCCCAACATCTATTCTTGATTAAAAATAAACCTCTCAGGGGCTGCGGTTAAGTTTGGCGTGCTCTACTTCGGTAGCCCAGGTTCGCAGGTTTGGATCCTGGGCATGGACCTATACCACTCATCAGTGGCCATGCTGTGGCAGTGACCCATGCACAAAATAGAGGAAGATTGGTGTGGATGTTAGCTCAGGGTGAATCTTCCTCAAGCAGAAAAAGGAAGATTGGCAACAGATATTAGTTCATGGCAAATCTTCCTCACCAAAAATAAACAAAAACAAAAAACTCTCAGAAAACAAGGAATAGAAGGGAATGTCCTGAACCTTGTAAAGAATATCTAACAAAAAACTTACAGATAACGTTATACTTAACAGTAAAAGACTGAATGTTTTCCCCATAAGATCAGGAACATGGTAAGGATTTCTGTTCTCTCTGCTTCTAATCAACATTGGACTAGAGGTTCTGGTCAGCATAATATGCCAAAAGAAATAAAGGCACCCAAATCAGAAAGAAAGAAGTAAAATTGTTTTTATTTGCAGATGATCTGATCGTCTAGATAGAAAATTAAATGGGGTCTACAAAAGCTACTGCAACAAATGAAGAAGCAAGATTAGCAAGATTGCAAGGTCAATATACAAAGATCAATTGTATTTCTAAACACTAAGAAAAAATAACTGGAAATTCAAATTTATAAAACAATCTCATTTAAAATAATATCAAAAATACAAAATACTTAGGGAAAATTTGGCAAAAATGAAAGATCTGTACACTAAAAATCTGCATGCTTTGCCCTCAAAGAAGTGAAACATAACTCTCCACTCCTCGAGTCTGAGATATGCGTAGTGAATTCCTTCCGACGAGAAGGAAAGAAGGAAAAAAGAGTCCCTTCAGAGAGGAGAAACCTGACAAACCCTGCCTCTGCCGGGCACTCGAGGGCCACGTCAGCAGCGATGAGTCATGGTGGCAGGATGTACACTTTGTGATACGATGTGACGTGATGCGATAGTGCGTACACTCGATACGATGTGATGAGAACGACGCTACCTCTGCGGTCATCCTCTCAAAACCAATGACCCCAGCCTTAATCATGAGAAAAACATCAGACAAATCTCTACTGAGGGACAGTCTCCAAAATACCTGATCAGGCCTCCTCAAAACTATCAAGATCATCAAAAACAAGGGAAGTCTGAGAAACTGTCACATCCAAGAGGGATCTAAGGAGACTGGACAACAAATGTAACGTGGTCTCCTGGATGGGATCCTAGGTCATAAAAAAGACTCTAGGTAGAAACTAAGGAAATACGAGTAAAGTATGGACTTAGTTTTTAATAACCTATTATTATTGCTTCATTAAATGTGACACATGTACCATACTTATATAATACGTTAATGATAGGTTAAACTGGGTGTGGGGTATATAGGAAATCTCTACACTAGCTTCATAATTTTTTCTGTAACTCTAAAACTATTATAAAGTAAAAATATATATATTTAAAATAAAAATCTACATGCTGAAAGAAATTTTATAAAGATTCAATAAGTGAAGAGATATACCATGTTTTTGGATCAGAAAACTCAGTATTGTTAAGTTGTCCATTCTCCCCTAAATGGATCGATCAAGTCCACAGAACCCCAATCAGGCTTTTTCTGTAAAAATCGACAAACTGATTCTAAAATTCCTATGGAAATTCAGGGGCCCCAGAATAGGTAAAACAACATTGAAAAAGGAGAACCAAGTTTGAGGACTAACACTAACTGATTTTAAGACTTATTATCAAGACAGGGGGATACTGATGTCAAGACAGACAAGTAAGTCAACACCACAGAATATAAAGTCCAAATATAGACCCACACATATATGGACATATGCTTTTTAATAGAAATACAAAAGCAATTCAGTGCAGAAGGAAAAGGTAATCCACAGACTGGGAGGAAACACTTACTAGATACATATCTGATAAGAACTTGAATCCAGAATATTTTTTAAACTCTCAAAAATCGATAATATTGGGGCCAGCCCGGTGGTGCAGCAGTTAAGTTCGAGTGTTCTGCTTTGGCAGCCCAGGGTTCGCTGGTTCGGATCCTGGTTGCAGACCTACACACAGCTTGTCAAGCCATGCTGTGACAGGCATCCCACATACAAATTAGAGGAAGATTGGCATGGATGTTAGCTCAGGGCCAGTCTTCCTTAGCAAAAAGAGGAGAATTGGTAACAGATGTTAGCTCAGGGCTAATGTTCCTCAAAAAAAAAATCGATAATATTAAGTGCCAAAGAAGATGTACAGATGGAAAATAAGCATACGAAAAGATGTTCAACATTATGCATCATTAGGGAAATGCGATTTAAGTGTTAAAAAGACTGACCATACCACATGTTGGTTAGGGGAGGAAGTAACGGGTTCTCCCATTCACTGCTGGTGGGAAGGTAAGTGGTGCAACCACTTTGGAAAATAGTTTGGCAATTTCTTTTAAAAAGCTAAACATACCATATGATCTAGCCACTCCTAGGTGTTTACACGTGAAAACATGCGGCCATACAAAGACTACACTTGAAATTTCTTGGCAGTTTTTATTGTAATAGCCAAATACAAGAAAAAAACCCAAATGGCTACCAACAAGTGAACGATAAATAGCTTATCCATGCAAGGTAACACTCCCCAGCAATAAAAAAGAATGAACTATTGATATATGGAACAACAAGGATGAATATAAAAATAATCATACTGAGAAAAAGAAGTCTGGCAAAAAGAAAGAAGCCAGGGAAATTGAATCATATGTACTATAGGATTCCATTTCTAGAAAATTCTAGAAAATGCAAATTAACTGATAGTGACTGAGAGAAGATCAATAGCTGACTGGGAATAGGGATAGGAGGCAGGGAGGGGAGAGAGGAAAGAATTGCATGGGTCCAATGAAACGTAGGGGGCATATGTTCGTTATCTTTCTTGTGGTGATCGTTTCATGAAAGTATCAGTCTGTCCAAACATCAAACTGTACACTTCAAATATGGATAGTTTGGTGTATGTCAATTATACCTCAACACAGCTGTTAAAAAATTAACACATTTTAAAAAAACTTTTAAAAAGCAAAGCAAACGACAAATTGGGAAATATTTGCAAATACGTTAAAGAAAAAGGGTAAATAAAATAATCTGTATACAAAGATTTCACAGAAATCAATGAGATGAAAGATAATCACTATAATTTTTAAACGGACAAATTACATGAATGTGCAATTCACAAAGAATAAGCACAAATGACTAACAAAGATGAGAAATAGTAATCCAAAAATAATACAAACATAGAACACAAAAATAGAACACTCTTCTCTATCAAATCGACAAATACTATTTCTAAAGGTATATTCAGTGTTAGTGAGGATATGAGGGCACTTATAGAAATACCTTCTTAAGGTCATTTTGAGAATGCATATGAAAGTCTTAAAGCAGGCTTACCTTTTAGCTAAAGAACTCAGCTCCTAGCAATTTGTACTAAGGCTAAAATCATGAACGAATACAAAGATTTATCTGCAAGCATATTCATTAAAGAATTAATTCTAACAAAAAAAAGGGAAACCCACAACAATAATAGGGGATTGGTCAACTACATTATACTTCCTTAGAATGGTGTACTAACTAGCCAGTAAAAATGTTATAACTAAAAAATATTTCTGTCCAGTACATACAGAATGATGTACGTTTTGTGGGGGAATATATGAATATATATACCAAAATTATATCCTTCTTTGTGTTTTTTGTTTTTTCAGTATTTTTTTACATTTAACATGTATCGCTCTTGTTTTTAAATTGTTTTAAAAAGCTTACTTCTATGTTCCGTCTACTTAGGCTACAAAGCCTTAATCAGCACAGATAAATGAATTTGCATCAGTGGTATACAAGCAGCTAGTGCATTTTCTATCCCATCTACCACAGGCCTTGACTCTCTCTTTTTTTTTTTTTAAAGATTGGCACCTGGGCTAACAACTGCTGCCAATCTATTTTTTTTTTTTCTGCTTTATTTCCCAAACCACCCCCTCCCCCCGGCCCCGCCGTACATAGTTGTATATCTTAGTTGCAGGTCCTTCTAGTTGTGGGATGTGGGACACCGCCTCAACGTGGCCTGACGAGTGGTGCCACGTCCGCGCCTAGGATCCGAACCCTGGGCCGCCGCCCATGCGAATTTAACCACTGGGCCACGGAGCTGGCCCCGCCTTGACTCTCTTAAAATACAAATGTAAAGGGAAGACCTCTCCAACACATGACTCTCTAGTGGGAAGACCATCCTTCCCGGGGTGTCCTAAACAACAATGCGTAGCCCCACACCCCTGTACATCAGGCATAATAAGAAAGTCAAACCTGGGCATAGGAGCAGGAATCGGGGACAGAGGGAATGCGGTGGAGTACGGTACCAGTTGGATCAGTCACTGGCAACTTTACAGTATTGTATTGACAGAGGGAGAAAGAGAGGCCTGACTGCAGGACATCGACATGAAACACCAAAGCAGGCTACGAGGAAACAAAGCCCCTGACTCCCACTGTGGCTGCTTGGCTACTTGACAACACTACTGTAAACTCTCTCACCAAACAGGCCGCTTCTAACAGAAAGACCATCTTGCTTAGTGGGGGCATCTGAGACTTTGGCTCCTAGTAATCAACTTTTCTAGTGACTCTCATTAAATCTATACACACACTTTGTATTTATACAAAATTCTCCAAACTCCGAGTCATCCACTGGTCTCCTCACAGATAGAACACGGCCCATATTCATCTACAGCTGGCTGGGTACCTGCTGAGGATCTGGATTGTTCACTGTCTTAGGTGTTACATTCTGGGGTCTTTTCACACTCTGTTTCAAGGGCTCAGCAACTTGCTGTTGCACAGCTCATACACTGCTGCCATCTAATGGAAAAACCATGCAACCTGCCAGAGCTAAGTTTTTAATAGGTTTCATTCCAAATTCCTCAATAAATATTCTGTCAACCGAAACTATCACACTGTAAGTCATCCAGGAGGAAAAGGGCATGGTGAGAGCAGACAGGACCTCTTATTAAAGTGGAATTAAGCATCTAAAGACAAACGGGTGAAGGACATTCTTCTAGTAAGAACCTGAAGGACAGGTTGCCCACTCTGGAATGGGTGGAAGCTCAGTGGCAGGGTGCCGTGTGGAGAAAAAGATGGAGAACCAGGAATGAGGAAGAGAAAATGCAGTAATAATTCCAACAAAGTAATCCTTTGTGAATATTATAGCATTTGAATAAGTGGCCTCATATTGGATTTGCAAATGAGTCACTAAGAACTGATTGAAACTTCCTGGGGCATGAACAGCAGGACCAGAGAAGCAGGACATCTAGTTACCTTGGTCCTGAAACAGTTTACATAGAAAGTTTAGGTTCAAGGATCAGATCAGAGCCCTTGGAGATGAACTGGCTCTAGGCTCTACGTAGAACAGGCCTGTGGGCCGCTGCTCTGCAGTAGCAGACTTCTCCACTTTTTTCTTTGTCCTATTCTCATTTCTTAAGACCTATTCATTCTTTTTGAAATATTTTTCATCTCTTCAATTAGCTACATTTTCCTGCTTGTGTATCTCGTGGTTTATAGTTCTGTTACAACACTAATCACAATTGTTTGTTTACAAGTCTGCCTTCCTCTCTAGACTGAGACCTCATCTGATCCATTTTCTCTGTATGGACATGCCCCTAGGGTCTGGTGGAGGTCAGCTCTCCATAAACTGTCAACTAGAGGGCATTCTGGATGTGTTTTTGCATAGTTCACACCACTCTTCCCTTTTCTCTCTGCCAAGTAAGCCCCCAGGGAAAGGAATTTATGGATGGAACCCTGAGGACAATTGTGTCGGGAGCTGAGACCACAACCGGGAGAGCTCTGAGGCACAGCTAGAATCCGTGCGGTCTGGAGCAAATAACTCAACAGTTTGGGAATCAGTTTCCCATTTTTCTGAAGATGAAAGTGATAAGATTATAATCTAGGGGAGAGACACGTGGACCTTGCAAATAATCTTGTAATTAATCCGAGGGTAGTGACATCAATAAGTTTTTCCACCCCTCTTCTGCTTCTATCACCCCAGTTTTCCTTTGGGGACCACACCAAGGCAGAGACAATGCTCCATGTTAACCAGACTGTCTCATTGTTGTCCTGGGCACACAGGAAGCCTCTGTTTCCCAAGCTGCTTGCATGTGGGTGAGTCATGAAATGAGTTCTGGCCAATGGAATGCAAGCAAAAGTGACGGACCTACTTCCAGGCCTGATCTAAAAATCTCCTCTCATCCTTTTCTGGCAACACTGGAGGCCATGCATGAAGGACGGTGGTTTCAGAGAATGAAAGGAGCCAGGGTCGCTGAGTTACCGCCAAGAAGAAAGACACAAAGGAGCGCCTCTTGACCTGGAACAACTGCACTGGAATCTTCTTGACAAAAAACAACTTGTTGAGTTGGCCACTGACATTTAAAGGTCATTTTTCCAAAAAGCTTACAGTTTACTTTGGGAAATAAGACATGCACTTTAAAAAGAAAAGGACAACAATAGCAAGCACTCGTATAATGCTTATCATGGGCCAGGCACTGCTCGAAGCACTTCACATGTAATAACTTCTTTAATCCTCACTGTAAATTTCCAGGGTGGAAAATATTGATTACCACCAATTTTTGCTGCCAACCCTCCTCTTTTTGCTGGGGAAGAGTGGCCCTGAGCTAACATCCGTGACCATCTTCCTCTACTTTATATGTGGGACACCCGCCACAACATGGCTCGATAAGCAGTGATAAGTCTGCACCCGGGATCCAAACCCAGGCCACCAAAGCCAAGCACATGAACTTAACCACTCCGCCACCGGGCCACCCCAATGTGATTCTATTCTTAAAGAGCTGATAATCACATATAAGGTAAAATTGGGAGCATCTACTGTGTAATACTGACTATTGAGTACTGACTATTGAGAAGTGAGGACTGAATATTGATACATAAGATGCCAAAAAAGGGAAAGCCAACAGTGCAGTGACGGCAACCATAACTACCCTGCCGAGCACTCATCAGGCCAGGTGCTGGTCCAAGTGCACTTCACACGCTGACCCACTTAAGCCTCATGGCAACCAGACAAAGTCTATACTGTTTTTATCCCCACCTTACACAGGAGGAAAGATGCACAGAGGTTCAATGGCTCGCCCAGGCACCCAGCTAGAGATGGCTAAGATAGTTTCGTGTCCACACAGCCTGGCTGCAGAGCCCCCTCCTACCCATCAGTCTCTACCGCCTCTCATGACTCAGCAAGAAGAGCCAGGATGAGACACATGGATTCCACATCTTGTCATTCCAAGAATATGAGCTGGGCTCATTATTTACCCTCTCTTAGCCTGGGTTTCCTCACCCATAAAATGGAGCTAACAATTTCTTCTTCATTCACTAACTTATATTTACTACTGGTATTATTATATGATTATTATTATTACCAGTATTACTATTAAATACTGAGGCAAACAAAAGAATGGGGGGGGGGAGTGTCAGGCAAATGCACTGAGGCAGAAAAACACAAAGATGTGTAACCTGCTCAAAATGTCTTGGAAGGTCTGTCAACTACAAGAAATAGCTCAGTCTTACTGCGTCAGCTAATTATAGATATATCTGGTGAAAATGTTTCTTTCTTATTTTATCAGGACCTTCCTATCAGGGCAGGTCCTCATGGCCTGCTCCCAGGAATCTCTCTCCCGCGCCTCCTCTACACCCCTCCTTTTCCATCTTCTCACTCCGGGTCATCGGCTTCATCCGGTTCTACTTCCTGAGCTTGAGCCAGCAAGTCCCACTGAACAACAGTTTTTACATCATTTGAGGTGGATCTTCAGAGAGGAGCACCCATATTATAGGGGGAATCAAAAACTAAAGAAACGTTCACCTCTCTCGCTGACGTGGATCACCTCTCATGGGATAATTCCAAAGCATTATTTTGCCAAAAGGTCCCCTTCACACCAGGACAGGAAGGGGACAAGAATGTTTGGAAAATAGTAAGAAGACCAGTCTGGCTGAAGCAGAGATTTCATTTAGATAACATAAAGAATTTAATGAAATAAAACCTAAGAAATACAAAGTTCAAATTAGCATGCAAGGCCTAGGGAGGAGAAACCATTTTTTACAACCCAAATGGTTCCTGTTAAGTCTATGCACGTACTAGCCGACCTCAGTACTGGGTCTGTACCTGATTAATTGTCCAATTGATTCTATGGTTCCATCCAAACACTTTCCTTTATGTTCTGCTTTCCAAGGTAAGCAGCCGCTCCTGGTTGGGAAAAACCAGTTGAAAATGTAAAGTAAGTCAGAGGAAAAGGCTATGAGAAAAGATACAAAGGAAATTTGAGTACACTCATGTTCACTTTCTTTCTCCGTTGCTCTTCTCCAGCATCAAAGCATGGGTCTTGGCAATTCCATTAAAATGTAGCCAAGGGAACATCTATGTCTGGTCTTTGAATGAGATGGCATTTAGCTCAACTAAATCCAGATTTTGAGTACCTGTTGTGAGCCAGATCTTGTGATAAGATGAAGAATATAAAGAAAAATAAGTCCCAAGGAGCCCAATAAAAATGGGCAAAAGACTTGAACAGCCATTTCACAAAAAAAGAAAGAAATACATGAATAATAAATGCATGAAAACGTGCTCAATTTCACCTCTAGAACGGTGAAATGTGAAAGTCTGATCATTTCAAGTGTTGGCGAGGCTATAGAGCCACTGGAATTCTCATACATAGCCAGTGAGTGCACTGATGGTACAACTGCTCTGGAAAATATTTTGGCAATTCCTTAGAAAAGTAAACATACACCTACATCATGACCCAACAATTCCACTCCTAAGTATCTCTACCTAAAAAATATGAGCTGCACAAAAACGCACAGCAGGTTTATTCACAATAGCCAGAAACTGGAAACAGTCCAAACATCCACCCACTGGTTAATGGACAAATTGTGGTATATTCATAGAGTGAAATGTTTCTCACCAATACAAAAGAAAGTTTTACTGAATCTCATAAACATTACACCGAGCAAAAGAAGCTGGACACAAAAGAGTACATGCTTTATGATTCGAGGGTAATGAAATTCCACAAGAGCAAAGCAAAACTAGGGTGCTAGAAATAGGAAGACTGGTTGCCCCAGGCTGCAGCTGGATTATTGTGGCAGAGATTGACTGGACAGGCATACAAGGGAACTTTCTGGGTGAGAGAAATATTCTCTATCTTAATTGGGGCTTTGTTGACATGGGTATATACATTTGGAAAATTCAATGAATTTTACACCTAAAACCTGCGCTATTTTTTGTCGCTATACTTCAATCAACACAAACAAAACAAACAACAAAAATGGATGCAATAAAACCACTTAAGAGGTTCTTTAGTCACGGAGGAGAGTAGTAATGGTAGTTGGGACTAAAGGTAAGGGAGCAGGGGGGAGGATAAGAGTCAGAATAGAGATAAGACTATAGATTTGAGAGATACTGAAGAGGCAGAATTAACAGACCTTGCAGACAGTTTGTGCAGAATGGGTGAAGGATAAGTAGGAATTGAAGATGACCAGCAGATCCTTGGTTTGAAACAACTAAATGGCATGTGGTTTCTATTTTATGAAACACTGAAGTTGAAACAGATCTGTGAGGGAAAGAAGGCAAAGAGCTACATATTTTACATGTTTTTGAGGTGACCATAAACTGTGCAGGTGAGTTTTGAGTAACGGTCAGATATATGGGTTTGACCTGGAAAAGAAGTCATTATCACATAATGACCTCTTAGGAATCTTTATCCCATAGATAGAAAGTGAACCTTAAGAGTAGAGGAGATTGCCTAGGGAGAGAATGTTGAGTGCAGTGAAATAAAAAGGACTGGTATGACAGAGACTTGAAGGATTCTAAATACCGGGTCAACTAGAGAAGAAAGGGCTGGCAAAGAATACTGAACAATGGTGGGAGAGATAGGCAGAAAATAAGATGAGGACATGATCATCAAAGAAAGAAGGGAGGAGTCAACTGCACCGAGTGCCCATAAGAGGTCAGGTAAGATAAAGATGGAAAAGCCTCCCTTGGATTTACCAGGGAGGTCATTTTGTGGTCTATTCAGGATTTGAATAGGTTAAAGAGTAAATGGGAGGTGGAAACGTGGATCCAGTGAATCTGGATGCCTGATCCAAGAAAACTGGCTCTGAAGATGGGAGGGAAAATAGAGTGGTACCAGAACGGAAGCGTAGAGTTAAGAGCGGGCTTTTAAAAGAAAAGATATTTGAACATGTTTCAGTGTTGATAAAATCAGCCAGTAGAGAGAGAGAGATCGAAGATATAGATCAGAAAGTTTTCTGAGAAGCTGGAAGCAGCTGCCACAGGTAGAGGGACTGACGTAGATAAAACATGGGATTGGAGAGGAGGAGAGGGTGAGCGGGTGCAGCTGCAGACAGTTCCATTCATCTGGTAGAGAGCTGTTTCTGCATGATGGTTTACATCTTCCTCGTCTTGAAGTGGGAGGCAAGAACATCTCCTGAGGGGCACATGGGGAAAAGAGGCACAGAGATTTGGGATATAGAACTAGGACTTTGTATATCTGTGAATTAAAAAAACAGGATTCCTGGAAAGTGTTCAGTGCTCAGTGTACAGTTGGAGTTACTGTCAGGATTTTCTCATGATAGCAACTCGCCTAGTTGTGCAATTTTCTCTGGCAGAACTCTGTGGTTCATCCCCAAGCTAGAGAGGAGGATGGTTGGGCTCATCTAGGACTACGGTTTGACAGAGAGGATACAATGAAAGGACAAAGGTCAAGGGACAGGGTGTTGGCAAGAGGATGAATTAAATGACGTACCATGGAATCTAAGTAGGATAGGGAGGGAGACAGGAGGAAGTCAGCGGAAGGAGAAGACAGGTGGAATGTGGACAGGAAGGCTTGGTGCTGCCAAAGAACAGGAACATTGGAAGTATTTGAACAAGGAAATCGAAAGGACCAGAGGATTGGTCAGAGTGGGGATGTTGTGTTGGTGATTTCAACAAGTAGAGCATTTGGGAAATGAAATGGCCCAGGGAGTAGATAGCTAAGGTAGAATGGAGAACGAAACACAGACAGAAAGTCTAGGATACTGGATGAGTCATCTGCGTGGATGTTGAAGTACCTCCTCTTGATGACAGGAGTTGTGGGGGAGAGAAAACTATGCCATGGTTTGATACCAAAGTCTTCAGTGAATGAGAGGAAGTGTCTCAGAATCAGTAGCTAACAGCAGTGAGCAGGATGTGAGAGCAGCATAGCCAAATGGCAAGGGATGGAAGAAGTATTGAGGCTTGAGCACACATCAGCCCCCTCCCACCATGAAGAATGTGGGCAGTGAGAGGCAGAGGAACCTCCTCTTGAGAAGACCGAGGATGAAATTCTGTCTTTAGAAAAGGCCACTAGGTTTTCTTTTAAGGCAAAAGTGTGGAGGAGAATGTGCAGTGAAGATGAGAGTTTACTGAATCACACGAGTGAGTCTGTTGATCATGAAGCACACACAGAGTTTGGGAATGGGAGGTTCAGTCAAGGGGAAGGAGCACAGAAATGGACAGAGGATAGAGAATAAAGGATAGTGCCCAGAATGACAACATGTGGGCGACAACTGAGAAAAAAAAGGAAGACAAGGTGTGATGGACTGGATTTGCACAGTCCCCTGTTACACACTAGCACTTGGGCCTCTTAGAATGCAGCCATGGCCTGGAGGGAGGCCAAGAAGTTTGGGATGGGCTGTGAAGTCTCATTCCGCATGATCTGGCACATGGCGTGGATTGCCAGGGAGCAATACAGCAATAGTCCGAGGTCCTTCCTTCACCATGATGGAGTTGTCCCTGTCCTTTGGGTTGGTGCTCTGCATCAAGACAGAGCCATGCAGGGGCTGCTGGCTGGCAGGACTGCTATGGGGGCAGGGAGGGGGCGTTATCCAGAGTTAAAGTGCCTGCCATGGGGTCCTGGTGGGATGCTAGGGGGAGGCTAATAGCCAGTGGCCAACTAAGTCACAACACTGATGGTGTCTGACATCAAAAAGTGGGTGTAGTGGGAGCAGGTGGACAGGAGAGCTGGTCAGACAGTGGATAATAAAGTGGGGGGCCCACCTCCCCACATCTGGGCAGGTCAGCCACAGTCCATCCCAGCAGACGGCCAGCCCTTCCCCTCCTCGTTCTCTTGAGAGACAAACAGTCCTGGACTACGTTCACCTATCGCTTAAATACGTAGTAAAAGATAACAGATGTGTGTCTCCAGCAGAGGGAGCACAACATCAAGAGTAAGGTGACCTCTTGCAATAGCTTCTTGTGCCCTCAGAGGCCTCTTGAACTGCTGAGGGATAAAAACGGCCAACCTTTGGAGTGATAGGAACAATCAAGGGAAATAGCCATCAGAAACGGAAAGGCTCAGGGGCCGGCCCCATGGCCGAGTGGTTAAGTTCACTCTCAGCCTCCGTGGCTCAGGGTTTCGCCAGTTCGGATCCTGGGCACGGACATGGCTCCACTGGCCAGGCCACACTGAGGCAACATCCCACACAGCACCACTAGAAAGACCCACAGCTAAAGTATACAACTATGTACTGGGGGGATTTGGGGAGAAAAGCAATAAAAAAAGAAGATTGGCAACAGTTGTTAGCTCAGGTGCCAATCTTTAAAAAGAAAACAGAAAACCTCAACATAAAGTCCACCGACCTTCCGGTCTTCTCTGAGGAGGGATTGATCTTAAAGTGCTGTAACAGCAAAGACTTCAGTGAGGGGTCCACACTTGGGTCCTATCAAGCGTCCCCAGTGTCACCAGAGTCCCAAGATAGAGCTGAAAACAGCCAGTCCCAGGCAAGGTCATCACTGAAGGAGTCTGGGCCACTTCTCTCTGACCTCCACCCCATCCCCATCACACACACCAGGGTGCCGGATGATTGTGTTGAGGGATGAAGTTTATGAGGATGAGGACTGTTTGTGTAACTGTTGGGGATGAGGCTTAGTTGCCAAAGCTAATCACATAAATAATCTCAGTGTAATAAGTTATTTGAACCTTAAAACTTTATATGGCGTAGCATTTGGTCTTCAACCCTCCCAGTGGGACTTCCGTCTGCTCCTCACCTTATGTCCAGCCCTGGGAGCCCCAAGCCCCAAGCGGAGGCCACACCCCTCACTGCCAAGGGCGGCCCCTGCCTGCCCTCTCCCTGCCCTCACCAACCCTCTCCTGACATCAAATCCTCATGAAGTGATGACATATTTACCCGCCCTTTTGCTCCTTTTCAAAGCATTTTCAATAGACGTTATTCACTCTTTCGAGATCCTTATAAAAATTAATGGTATATATGTACATTTGTGTGTACACATATACTTGTAATTTTTCACCAAAGCAACACAATTTCCCCAAGTTTTATATGTTAAACTTAATGCATTCCAGTTATTATTGTTCTCCTTGACACTTTTTGCCCTCCTCTAAACCACTTCCCTCCTGCCTTCTGTGTGTTTTATAGACCGCTTATGCCTTCTCCCCTGGAGCTCATCTATCTCCAGGTTTGTTGGCTTCATGAGATCATTGTACTCTTTTCCGCAAGGCTCTCATTTGTTCATGATTGTCCTCCATGAGTCTGCCTAACCACCCTCACAGTCTGACTCTCTGGCACTTTCTCTCTCTCCTTATCCCACATCCTTCCTGTCATACGAGATAGTGGAATAATAGTGATCAAAACATGGCCACTGGCCCCGGATGGAACAGGTTCAAAGCCTGGTGCTGAGCAAGTTGCGTAAGTCTCTGTGCTTCCATCTCATCTGCAAGATAGAAAAATAATGGTGCCTTCTTCTGGGTTGCTGCAAACATGAACTGAGTTGATGTGTGGAATGCCCTTGGAGCAGTGCCTGTCACATAGGAATAAATGTCAGCTATTAGCAATGTGACTCTGACCAACAGACTGTTTTGTTTAACAATCGACACCGTCTCTGATGTCTCACATTCTATGATCTCTGCAGTCAACTAAAGACCTGTGTGGTCGTCAGTCTTCATCTGCTAATCTCATTCTACTTTAGAAGGAGACACAGGACACTGTCTCCAACAGCTTCCCATCGCTCCTTGGCAATCCTCTAGTCTACACCATATCTGATTTGTGATTTGCCCCTTCTGGTTTCGTTCTAAGCTGGGAGTTAGGTCAAGTGGATAACATCATCTCTATCTTGCAGAGAGGGTAAACAAGGCCCCGGGAAGTTAAACAGTTTTCTGAAATATACATACCTAAGCAGCAGCACATAAAAACCTACCCCATCTCAGTTGATGGGAAAGGAATAGATCTGCCCTTTCTTACAGAATGTGTGCTACAGAAACCTGTCAGAGAATATAATTTTCAACTCACGGCAATACAAAACACTTCCTGAGGATATGTATTCCACTTACTTTTTCCAGAGGCTCTAAAATATGTCTTTGAGTTAAATTACATCACCAAAGAGTTATAGACCCACCCCATTGTCTAGCCATGTGGCACCCATGGGACTCCCTCTTTAGAGCACCTGCTCTCTGGCCATCCTTCTGCAACTCCCCTCTCAGATGGACCCAAGTCTCCTCCCAGAGCCTAGACGGCCCCTCCGCTGCGTCTGTCGGGGGCAGACTCACAGTTGAGGTGGACAGCCTTGGGGCGGCTGCTTGCTAGGGATTGTGGCAGGGCTCGGACATGTGGACTGAAGCGTCCACAGGCCTGAGCATGAGGCCTGTCTCGGGGTGGGAGGAAGCCAGGGTGGGAATAGGAAGATGGGCTATGGGCCTGGGATTTCCATTTTAACTCTTGTTGCAGGTCCCACAGATGTCAGAGGGAGCCTTTCTGCCCCCTCTCCTGGACGGATTCGTTTTTCCTGGATCACAGTGCTCCGCCACTGGCACAGTGAAGGCAGGATAAGAGCCAGCCCTGGACCCGCCACACTGGTTACTGGGGGATCCAGAACTCGCCCTCAGGGCTGAGGACCAGGAATCTGTGTTCCTTCTGAAGGACTACTTTATCTTCCAGTCCCTCGACATGTCTCGTGGCTTCTGGCCACGTTTCCCTTTCTCGTATTTGCTGCTGGAACACGCAGGGCTCCCTCCCAGGCTTGCAGCCTCACGGCAGCTGTGCTGTGCTAAAGCCATTCAGGCCTTATCTTATTTTCCCTACTCTTATCTTCCTTCATCAAACACTGTTTATAAAAGCTTGGTATAGCGTATGTTTTTGTAAATCACCTCAGATCTTGTTTGGACAGGGCTGGCAGAAAACAAAAAGAGAAAGGAACTGAAAAAGACCATCATCTGCTTGTTGGGCCCGGGAGCCCCAAGCGCAGATCATCCTCACTCAGTGTTTTCAGAACCAGTGGCACTGGTGCAGGTTAACAAGATGACTGTGGGAACCAAGCTTCCAGTCTGCTGGGGCTGGCGTGGCCCTCGCTCCTGTGGGCCTTGCTCCTGTGGGCCTTCTTGGCACTTGTGTGGGGATGGAAGAACATGTGCTTTATGTTCTGGTGTCGTGACAGCTCCCTGACTGAGCTCTAGATGCAGGTCAACACACCTCAGTCTCTTATCTTCAGGACCCCTGTAGTTTGCAGGTTCTCCAGGGTCAACAAGCTGCAAGGATGCAGGAACCCAGAGAGGTCCTCAGACTAACCTATACGGTCCCACCCACTCCCACTTCCAACTCATGTTTGCAGCTTGATAGTGGAGGCTGGCGTGGCCTCTCTAGGATGGAGTCCATGGATTTCTGACACTCAGCTCTGCCATGCAGAGCTCTGCTCAGAACTGGACCTCAGCGGCGTGGACATAACAGCATGTAGCGAAATCTCTTAAATGGGTGGAGTCACCAAGACGAGGCCCAAGGCGCCCGCTAAAGCTCCAGGAAGGGAAGTCCCGATGGAGGGGGGGTCAGGCAGCTCCCTCCTTGAACATCTCAACACAGACACACCCTGAAACAACCACATTTTGCTTTATTAGGCGTTCCATGGTAATATAACACAGAGTTTTTAAGGAATAAACACGAGACTTGTTTTTTTACCATAATTATTTTGCCATTAAGACAGTGGTTACAAAAAAAAGGTACTCTTCTGGCTACACACATTATCAGCTTTTGCACTGAAAGTTCCTCCACTCATGGGTCACAATCACAATTCCAAGGATTAAAAACCATCTATTATTGAATCCTACGCTGTTTGAGAGCATCAAGTCACTGCAGTTACTCAGTTCTGAGACACTGTCAATTTATTTTAGCATTTACATATGACATTCATTGAACAGACACACAGAGCAAGCCCACAGGGAAACATGCTTACACAGCCTGCGGAAATCTTCAGCTTTTAAGTTGTGTTAAGAGAACAATCCAAAAACCGAAATGACCATGACCAGTACAGGAAAAACAGGAAGACTCAAGTGAATACTGAGGAGCTGCAAGTGTTTCTTAGAATTGAAACAAAAAATTTTTTTTTCCAACTTGTTCAAATTTCCTTGAAGTGCAGGTGAGAAAAAAAAAAGCAAATATATTAAGTTAACCAATTATTTTTTAAAAGTGCAATTTACTTTTAAAATAACAAATAAACAACAACAACAACAAAAAATAACCCCAACCATAACCCCAAAGGCAGAACATGTGGAGAGAAGAGTATAGTGACGGGCTGACCTACGTTTTTAGGTTACACTTTACAAAAGCAGATTTGGTTTAATCAAAGCCTGCGAACGTGACATTGCTTAGAAGTTGTAAACATGTCTGGAAGGAAACGCAACACAGATCAGCAAAGGCAGGGACGGGCAGAAAGGCAGCTGTGGGAGGGTCTCTGAGACAGGAGAGGCGGGGATGTAGATACAGGATAACCTGCGGCATCCTAGGGGCCACACGTCTGGTTTGTAAGGTTTTCTCCCCACAATAGCTCCAACGTGTGTATCACTCATTAAGTAGATTTTTCCTCTTGCAAAGTAAAATGGACTTTAAGTCAAATTTCCCCAGGATTTTCTGAGTTTAGAAGGCCTGCCTATATTGCATGATGTCTTTGGAAATGATTGGATAGAAAAAAAATTTTTCCCCGAAGTGAGAAGTCCTAGTGTGTTCTGGAATCCCCAAAGATACCTAGCTGGGAACTGGCAGGGCCTCAGGGCCAGACTCCCACTAGCTCAATATCTCTGAGCTGGTGGCTGGCTTGAAGCTGGTTGGGTCACTTGGGTTTGGGGCTCAATTTACAGATCTGATCATGCCTTTAGCCAGTCAGCATTGCATGGAGGAAAAAACTCTCACGTCCTGTAGCCTCAGCCTTCTTTAACATCTCGGCACGGTCTGAGGTCCTACTCTGGGCCCACGTGTGAGGGTGTGGGTGAGTAACTCGGCCCTTCCCTGAACCTGGGAAGCGTCTGCAACTCAAACACATGTCCTCGTGATGGCGGGTGGGTAGCACCAGGCTTACATGGACTAGCGTTATCCCCGCAGTCGCGATGCCAAAGTTCACATGCTTCCAGGCAGGTTCTTAGGGCCGCAGTAAAATGGTAGACCCGGATAGCTGAGAAGTCAACACGGGAAGGAGAGAAAAACACCGTCTCAGAGACAAGGGCTGCAGGAGGCACAAAGAAAGAGACAGACATGTGAAAATATTCATGAATGAAGAAGCTAGAGAGAGAGAGCAGAAAAGAAGAGAGGAGAAGAGAGTCCTCAAAAGATTTAATCTGCAGCAAAATCTAGGCCAAAAAGAAAACCTGCCCTTGTTATCAACAGTTGACCCAGAAGACTACGGAACGATGATGTGGACATTTTGGAGCCTCTCAGGAGGCACATGATGAGTTTGCCAACCAGCCTGAATCAGCTTGGTGGTTACATAATTGCATCATTAGGATGTCCAGTTCAAACCCCTTGTATTAATATTGAATTAGGCTTTCCAATTTAGTATTAAAAAAAAAACCTCTCCCCAGTCCCCCACCCACCCTTCCCCAGCCCCACAAAGAAAACTTTTTTAAAAATTTAAAAAGAAAAAGGCAGCTCTGGGCAATTCACTTTATCTTCCCCACCATGAAAAGGAAGATGATAACAAGTACAACAGAGGCTGGCGATGAGAAACACCCTCGTTGTGATTTGCTTTGTTTCGCATGTCTGAGTGTTGGATGCAGTTCCATGTGTGGGGTTGGTGAATAGACCTGGGTGTGATATTTGTAGATGTGTAGGGAAATAGGTGAGCAAAATCAGTGACTCCGGGTGAGGGACGGAGTGCAGGGCCCGAGAGGGTGCCCCCCCCCCTGAACTGGCTGCCCCCCAGTAACTATCACAGGCTCTTAAAAAAAAAAAAAAGGAAGGAAGTCTCAGAATGTCCTCAGGTGTCCCATCCCCCATGCCCAGGTGGGCTGCGGCCGGCAGTCTAGCCCAGGCTGGTGATGTTGGCACGGCCACCAGGGGGAGCCACGATGCGCTGGGTGGTGCGGCGGGGGATGTTGTCGTCGATCTGGGCACCTGGAGAGGAGAGAGGGGCGAGGGTCACAGACGCGGCCACAAGAATTCCTGCTCTAAACCCGAATGACACAGCTCGGCTGAGGGGAAAAGGACCAGGCCCATTCTTCGTCCTTCTCTCAAAACCTCACTGAAAGCTTAAACAAAGAAAGGGACAGGCCTCAAGTAGCCAAAGAATCACAGACTGCATAGAGCAATCCTCACAGATGCTGGTCGGATCCAGTACTTGAAAAAGCACAACCACGTATAGAACAACACTGCACTCAGGCTCTGGACTGACTCGGACCACATCCTGTCCCTATTCTCATTAGTCAAAGTGAGTGTGGCTTCTTGGAAGGTGCAGCCCTGTCTGGCATTCTGTTCCCCAAGAGCCCAGATCCACTGCGTGAGCAGAAGCAGGACTAAGGATGCCTCCTTATATCTGAACGGCCTGGTGAGATAAGACAGCACAGACATTTGTATTATTCACTTTACTTTATGACAAAACTAAGGTTCGTTACTTTTAAATTTTGTGGTAATCCCTTTACGGCATATATGGTAACTTTCTCAAAACCAGTATATGTGACAAGAAAAAAACATCTATCTGCTTAACTGTTTCTTGAACACGCCATAAAAATCTGGATGTGTACCTGGCACAGGGAGCGGGGAAAGTGGAAGGTTTTCAGTCATGGGCTAAATGGAAGGAACTTGCAGGTAAGGGAGCTCTAAAGTCTGGACCGTTTCCTCTCCCCTCCCTGACATTACGAATTTTATCCAAGCAAATATCTAAAATGATCACACGGCTCTATTCTAGGCACTTGGCGTGTCTAGGAACTCGTGTAATCCTCACAAGCAGCCCATGAGGTAGCTACTGTTATACCCATTCCACAGACGAGGAGAGTGAGGCACAGCCAGCATCTGGGCTACAAAGTTAAGCTGTTCAAAGTCCAGACTCCATGAGCTGAACTACCACATTACACTGCCTGGGGGGGGGGGGGGGGGTAAGGAGTCTTGAAATACCACAACCTCCTGTTTATGATGGACGTAACACATTGAAAAACTGTCTCCTAATACACCAGGTATTACACAGTGTCTGCAACATGACATTATACGTGATGTCAACCCATGTTGAGATTCTGAAACCCAGCTGGCCATTTGCCGTGAATTACATCCCCGGTGGTGTTAGTATTTCCCACTTTGGGAAGAATGGGAGTCCCATTCGTCTCTGCTTCTGCTGCTTCTACAAAAGTGATTCTAGACTCACCAGCGCCACCGAGCATGGCCCTGCAGAAGTGGGCCCAACCAAATCATAACCTTACCAGACAAGCTGAATCCAGACTGGTGCAGGTTCCGGACAGGTGGGGCCTGCTGCTTGGCAGGAGATGTCTTAGCGGAGGAGGCTGGAGTGACTGTCTTGGGTGTCACAGACACCTCGCACACAGGTCCGTCATACAGGCCGCGAGGGACCCCTCTCAGCTCTGCCAGCTGCAAAACACAAGAGCCCCTAGACTCAGGCGCATTCACAGAGGACGCCTCCCCAGCAACCCTCCTGATGGGGAAGGAAGAGAGATCGGGACAGGCTGTGAGATGTGAGGATGGAGGGCTCTCCTCAGGACAGGTACTGTTCACCATGCCCTGAATACACTGTACATTTTCCATGCTCATGACATTCTCTCTACCGAATTCCCTTGTCTCCCTTCTCTGACTTGTCAAACTCCTACTTAAACTTCAAAACCCAACTCAAAATGCTCTCTCCCCTTGACACTTTCCCCCATGACTCCACAGGAGTGGTTCTCTCCTCTGAACCTCTCTGCACACTCCTCAACACAGGACATACTGCAGTTTCACTTCATTCTGGCTGGTTATGGACAGGCCTGACTCCTCCGCGGGTATTCTGAACTCCAGGAATAAAAAGACCATGTTTCCCTTATTCCTGAATCCTCCATACTCACCTCAATATTCTGACTCAAAGTGCTTAGTAAGTGTTTATGGAACTGAACTTAATCCATGATAAAAACAATTCCTAAGATCAGAGCTACTCACCCTGCTCCTTGCCTTGATACGCTTGTAAACAAAATCAGGGAAGGGCTTCCGGGGGACGTAGCGCCCAGAGCCTTCAGTGACATGAAGGGTGCCATCTTCCAGGACAATCTTCCCCTGGCTGATGACCACCAGTGGAGAGCCGCGGCACTCCATGCCTTCAAAGATGTTGTACTCGAGAGACTAGTGGAAGGGAGCACAGTGCGCTTTAGAACAGGCCCTGCCAGCCCGGCCAGGTCTCATCAGCCTGGAAGCACCCACTGCGATATCATGCACCCACGAGAAAGGCCCAGGGAGGAGGTCCTGTCCCAACTGGGCGCCCCAGCGGGCGCTTCATCGCCACATCTTAATTTCCCTGTCTAGAATGTGGAATAGTCTTTTCCTACTTCTCAAAAATTTGGGGGGGGGGGGAATAATTGAACAGAAAAACTGTACGGAAAAGTCTGAGAGTTTGCAAATGCTACACAAATATAGAGAGAATAATTCCTTGTATTAACAGTGACTTTGTTCTCACAAACTCAAGCTCCAATCAGATTAAAATCCAAAGGCCTTCTCTGACCGAGTTCTAAATTTAATCTCGAAATGGACCATGCATGAGTAACCTTTCCCTCTGGCTTGCTTGGTTTTCCAATCTGTTAGCGATGTGGTTAAACTGAAGTCCCGAAATGAAAGGACTGTGGTAACCTAAGAGACACGCCTTCGATAAAATGTTTGAGGTTTAGTTAATTTCATCTGTCTCCCTCGCAAGGCTTATGTGAAGAGGACAACACGGAAAAAAAGCATCCTGCATGTGCAGATCACCACGAGAATCCTGTCGGCTCTGAAACGACCTTTGAAAGGGTGGGCACCGTCCTTTCAGGGCTGCATCAAGTGTATCTTTTCCATGTCATTACACAGTTAATGGTCTATACTCTAAGAAGCTCTTCTTGTGCCCTACTGGAGTAACAGAGGCAACCCCGGACATGGTGCCATTTGCCTTGGGTTCACATCTCAGGTCTGCGACTGGACAGTTGTGTGACTTTACTCAAGTCCTTAACACTCCCGAGTCTCAGCTTCCTCATTAGAAGGGAATAAGGCCCACTTCACAGGACTAATGCCAGGACCACACAAAATAAAATGAACACAAGCATCTGGCACGCTACTCAGCACACAGCAGGCATTTAAGAAAACATTCATTTGTTCACTGTGTTTTTATTGCACTTTCTCAACAAGTCTGCAAGCTCTTTAGCGTCAGACATCATAAGATGCACATATTGAATTTGTTGCCTGTAAATGACTGATGACAAGCACCCAGCAGAGCTGTGGGCCATCTCCCAGTTTTTGAAAAGTGGAAGAACCAGTTCATGACTCTAAGTGACAACATTAATAAGTGCAACAGTCAGGTCGCAGATCAGGGTGTTTGGAACCTACCCTGTGTCAAACCAGGAGGCATCGACGCTTCCTGGCTCACCAGGTGTAGACATTTTAACCTACATCCACAAGGCTCCCTAAAATTACTCATCTGGCTGGATGCCTGGAAATCCACGCAGAGGCTTAGCAACAGGGTTGTCAATAACAGTTAGCTAAACGCTCCAAATTAAAGCTAATTAGCCCGTGGTAGGAAACACTATATTACACGTGGAAAGCCTCCTATTTGTATTCTCCGGATGATGAATGCTGCACAGGCATGTTTAATGGTGGCTCCTTCAAACAGAGAAGGACGGAAAAGAGGCACTTCTGGAAGTCAACGTTTCCCACATGGGTTGCCTGGAGGTAAGGGTAAGGCAGTGCTATTGCTCTGGAAAGGTTCCAGGTGGAATGTCTAGAGGCAGAATCTGTCTTCTCAAATCATCTCTCCTTCACATCCTCTCTCTGCCATATTAAGAGCTCCAAATGCCAGCTCCCTGGCAGGGTCATCTGCAGCTCAAACAGAGTCCAGTTGGCCCTTCATCTTACCTCTGGGGACGGGACTCTGCACGGGAGGGGAAGCATTTTCTCCATCTAAGCCTGACCAAGAGGCTGCACACACAGTCTGGCAGGGAAGAGCCCTGCACAATTTTGGGTTCTAATTCTGGCTCTACCGCAAAATAGCTATGTAACGTTAGACTGGTCACTTAAGCTCTCTAACCTCTGTTTATTTATCTTCCCAATTGGGATAATAACACCATCCCTTTATTGAGAAGGCCAAATGAAAGAGTAAATGGGACCGTAATGTTAAACGCTTATGAAGAGGTAGGTTCACTGGGCAGGACTCTAGGACCCCTGCCCATAAAGAAGCCATTCTGGACCCCCAAGAAGTTGTGATCTAAATTACAAATCAGTGTGGCTGTAAGGCTATGCTGCAAAGCTAAGCCAGCCAGTGGGGAAGGAGGAAAAAAGTCAACTATCAATGCTGAGCACTGGGCAGCCTTCCCAGAAGGCACCCACAGATGCCAGCAGAAGCTCGAGGGGAGCCCCGCAGCCCAAGTACCTCTGCCCTAAGGGGAGAGAGTGGGATCCGGCCATGGGCTCAGGGCTGCCCTGGGGGGACGCCAGAGCCCACCCCTGCTCTGTCATGGCGCTCTGGGGAGGTGTCAGAACTTGCTGGCTGAGGCTATCTAGGATGGGCAGTCTAGAATTAGACTCCTACTGAGCCATCATTCAATTTAGAACTTTTTCTAGAATATTCTCTTCAGTCATTAAGAATTCACTTCAAAATTCATGAGTTTCTGGCATAAAATACTTCTGTCCTATGCCCATTTCTTTTCCAAAGCTCTCCCTTTGTCCATGTTTCTACAATATTTTATTTGTTTATACATATACACGCAAACATATACACATACACACACAATTTGTGTGTGTGTGTCTGTGTGTGTGTGAGAGAGAGGAAGACTGGCCCTGAGCTACCATCTGTTGCCAATCTTCCTCTTTTTTTGCTTGAGGAAGACTGTCACTGAACTAACATCTGTCCAGTCTTCCTCTGTCTTTTTTTTATGTGGGATGCTGCCAAAGCATGGCTTGATGAACAGTGCTGGGTCCATGCCTAGGATCCAAACCTGTAACGCTGGGCCACTGAAGCGGAGCATGCGAACTTAACCACTAAGCCACTGGGTCAGCCCAACACACACAATTTCTTATATGAAGAACCACTGGTATCTAACACTTCTGCCTAATGCCCATGGACCTCACAGAATCACAGGACTCAGAGACCTTGTCTACACCCCTCATCCTCAGCTGAGGAGTCTGGGATGTGACGAAGTCCCTTGCCCAGGGTCCCATTAATGAGACGGGACATCCCCAAGCTCTGCAGTCTAGACCGAGAGGCAAGTGGTACCTCAAAACTGCAGATTCTAAAATCATGATCAGAACCGGCTGCTGGGGGCATTTCTCCTATTTGGGGAAAAGTCAAAGTCAATTCGTTCTTTTAGGACAATAAGAGCATCTGTCATTTAGGTTTCTTACAGCAACACTGACATGAGAAAATAGCGGCTTAAAATAACAAGAGTGCCCAGTGGGCATCTCAGGAGTGGACATTTGAAGGTTTTATTTAGATTGCTTGTACCAAGTGCAGCCATGAGAGGTGGTGGATGAAACCATTAACATGGAATGGTGCCTGACTTCTAGAAGCTTCTGATGTCCAGGTATGACTTTGGAGACTTGGAAGGTCTATAGATAGAGACCTCTATCTATCTATACAGAGGCCACGGTATTCCAAACTGACCTCACTAAAGAAAAAGAAATAGCTACCTTTTTCTCAGCACATTGCAAGCTATAACAGACCCTGGGGAAAAGTTCATTCCTATCACAGTGAGTTCTCTTCATAAATCCTGGGGATTCTCCTCGCCTCTGTCTCTTTCTGTGACTGTCATTAGTTTGGATTGTGTCCGCATGGTTAGCAGGCCTTACGCTGTTGTGGGTCTTGGCAGAGATGGTTTTAATGCTGTCGGGGTCCCAGATGACCAGGTCAGCATCGGATCCCACAGCAATGCGGCCTTTCCGGGGGTAAAGGTTGAAGACTTTGGCTGCATTGGTGCTGGTCACGGCCACAAACTGGTTCTCGTCCATCTTCCCAGTGACCTGAGAGCATAACACACACACACAAGCACACCAAACGCAGGTTAAAAAGTTGAAGGACAGAACACTACTTAGAGATAAAAAGGAATAAACTTCTGATACAACAACTAGATGGATGTTAAGGGCATCATGCTGAGTGAAAAAGCCAATCTGAAAAGGTCACATACTGTATGATTTCATTTATATTATAACATTCTCCAAATAAAAAAGTTAAAGAGATGGAGAAGATTCCTCCAGGAGTTAGGGGTGCTTGTGACTATGAAGGGGCAGCATGAGGGGGTCTTTGTGGTGACAGAGGAGATCTGTATCTCGACTGCAGTGGTGGTTACATGAATCTGTGTGACAAAATGACATAGAACTATACGCACACATTGCACCATTGTCAACCTCCAGGTTTTGATATCACATGATAATTATGTAAGATGTGACCATGGGGGAAACGGGCGAAGGGTACACAGGATCCCTCAGGCCTCTATTTGCAACTTCCCCTGACTCTATCATTATCTCAAAGAGAAAAGTTAGAAAAAAATTTGAAGGAGCTACAGTGTCTCCTCAGGAAATATCATTTGACTTGAATGGTCGCCCTTGTCAAAAATTCAGGCGCAGGCTTAGGCTTCCGGTCTACTCAACCCAGTCCAGCTTTCTGTGGCAAGCCACAGATGCCCATGCTGCCTCCTCACGTCCATCCCTGCACTTTCTCGTCTCCACCACTTGTGTTCCACTTCCCTTTAAGCACAGAATTTGAGGAAATGAGCGTGTATCTCTGGGTTAGGAAACCCGCTCTAAAGCCAGTAGAAAAATGGGCAAAGGAAATAAGCCGGTACTAAGAGAAAGAGGAAAATACAAATGGCCAACAAGTGTATGAAAAAAATATTCACTCTAATAAGCAATAGAAGAAATTAAACATAAAACAACGAGATACAAAATTCACTAATGAAATCAGCAATACTTTTGGCTTTTTTGATGATAATACCAAATTGAACCTGGTAGAAGAAACTGGGGAAAGTCATACACTGCTGGCAGCATATAAATTGGTACAATCTTTCTAGAAGGAAACTTGACAATATATATTACAAAAGCCTTAAAAATACAGACCCTTTCACTCAGCAATACCACTTCTAGAAATTTCTTCTACAAGCATAATTAAAGATGTATCCAATGATGTGTTTACAAGGATGTTCAACCCAGTAAAAAAATCAGAAACAACACAAATCTTCAACTGAAGAATTTCAAATGAATTATAGTTCAGCACTAAGACTGAATAGTCTGCTATTAAAAACCAAGTTTTTCAATTTTATATAAGAATGTGGAGACTCTTCATGATATATTGTTTTTTTTTTATCTTTAACCTTCTATTTTTTTATATTAATGTTATGATAGATTACAACCTTGTGAGATTTCAGTTGTACATTATTGTTAGTCATGTTGTGGGTACACCTCTTCCCCTTTGTGCCCCCCACCCCCCCTTTTCCCTGGTAACCACCGATCAGATGTCTTTGTCAATATGTTAACTTCCACCTATGAGTGGAGTCATATAGAGTTCGTCTTTCTCTGACTGGCTTATTTCGCTTAACATAATACCCTCGAGGTCCATCCACGTTGCTGCGAATGGGCCAATTTTGTCTTTTTTTATGGCTGAGTAGTATTCCATTGTGTATATATACCACATCTTCTTTATCCAATCATCAGTTTCTGGGCATGTAGGTTGGTTCCACATCTTGGCTACTGTAAATAATGCTGTGATGAACATAGGGGTGCAACGGACTCTTGAGATTTCTGATATCAGGTTCTTAGGATAGATACCCAGTAATGGGATGGCTGGGTCATAGGGTATTTCTATTTTTAACTTTTTGAGAAATCTCCATACTGTTTTCCATAGTGGATGTACCAGTATGCATTCCCACCAACAGTGTATGAGGGTTCCTTTTTCTCCACAACCTCTCCAACATTTGTCACTCTTGGTTTTGGATGTTTTTGCCAATCTAACGGGTGTAAGGTGATATCTTAGTGTAGTTTTGATTTGCATTTCCCTGATGATTAGCGATGATGAACATCTTTTCATGTGTCTATTGGCCATATTTATATCTTCTTTTAAGAAATGTCTGTTCATGTCCTCTGCCCATTTTTTGATCGGGTTGTTTGTTTTTTTGTTGTTAAGCCGTGTGAGTTCTTTGTATATTATGGAGATTAATCCTTTGTCGGATAAGTGGCTCGTAAATATTTTTTCCCAATTAGTGAGTTGTTTTTTTGTTTCAATCCTGTTTTCCCTTGCCTTGAAGAAGCTCTTTAGTCTGATGAAGTCCCATTTGTTTATTCTTTCTATTGTTTCCCTCAACTGAGGAGTTATCATGATATATTGTTTTTAAAAACAGGCCACAATGTTTGTATGATGCCGATGTTATTTACACACTCACACATCATACACACATGGGCACTCTTGCACTGGCGAAAAATGGAAAGACATTTGCCAAAATGTTAATTGTAGTTCTATCTGAAAGATGGTGCTATGAGTGATTTTTATTTACTTCCTTATTCTTTCTGGAATAAGAACATATTGTTTATATAATCTAAAAGATCCATTAAGAAACAGAAAACCTGTTCTGTTATTATGTTTTAAAACACTGAAAATGAAAACGCACAAAGATCCCCTACATGTCGGTGTATGTTCACAGCTAGCCTGCCAGAAGCCTGCGGTGTGCAGAAGTGCCAGGCCCAGAGGGCCCTAAATGACAGTTTTGAGGAAATTGAGTCTTTTTCCAAGAGCAGAAGGTTAAGTGAGAAAGTCACCAGGTTGCTAAGGAAGCTTTTTCCTGAGCGATCAAAAAAGTCATATTTTAAACACTGTCTTCCTTTCAGTCTCCAGTGATCCACAGATGATAATGATAAGAAATACATATGTAACATTTAAGAGGAAATGACCTATAAGGAGTGGTCTTGGATTTCCAAACTTAACAAATATTGTCACTCAAGTACGAGCTTCTAGAATTTTCTCAACTGCCATTTCAAGGCCTAAATGAGACCACGGCCCTCAGCTGAGGAGGCAGGGGACAGCTGAGGCCAGCACATGAGCGAGACCACTGCTCCTTACCACAGCCTTATCCCAGATGACGGACATCCGCTCCTCGGTGCCATTGGTGCCTTCAGGGATCAGGGTGAAGTTGTCCTTCCCCACAGCCTTCTGGGCAGTGTTGAAAGTACAATGGGCGCTGCCCGTGACCTGGAGATCTCCACTGGAAGGAAAACAGAAGACTGGCTTTTAACGAATCTTCAACTTCAAATCACCCTCGAACATACTTTTTTAATGTGCCAGGCCACTGAAAGTCTTTGCAATAGCCTATCCTCCCCTCAGGAGATAGGAAATTTGGGAAGACATGAAATGATACCAAAGCTTCTTTTTAATGCTGTGTATCTAACTCTACCGTGTGAGGTATCTGACGGGTGACACTGCCCCACAGTGGAATCCTTGATACTCCATGCATCCCCTCTGGGTGCCTTTCAAGATGGCCCAGGTTTTCGTCTGGAATTCCCCCCAGAACAGCATCAGAGTGATAATCTCCTGCTCCCGTTTAGCAATCCCAGTGTGGAGAACAAGGGTGTCTCTGCAAGCCTGCTTTTGCCCACCACGGTGTACCCCGTCAGGTCGCTCTGGTCTGAGCAATGACTGAGAATGGAAAGTGAGAACAAGTCGCCAAGACTCACCAGGACAGCAAGGAGTTCAGAAAGTCCGGAGTGGTGGGGTCAGGGCTCAGGGGTGGGGAGGTGACGAAAGCAGCAGCCTTGGCCCAGTTCTTGCTCCAGTAGTGGGAGCCATCAGTCCCCAGGCTGGCGGTGATGGGCTCACCATACACTACAGTTCCTGAGAAACACAACAACAAAGCTGGATACGGTAGAAGGGGGGAGGCAGGAAACCACTGCTGCTGGAGTCACACCCTGGCCAGCAGCACGCCAAGTGCTCCCAACATCCCTTCAAAGAGGACACCAGCCCAGCTCACAGGTGAGGAAACCGACGCTTGCGGAGGTCAAACACCTCAAGCAGTCAAAGTCACCGATCTAACAGGTGCTCCCTAAGATTTCACCTTTGGCCCCTGCTCCTTTAACTCAACACATTCTCCCTATGTGATCCCAAAAATTCTACCTCCTTTCCTGCAGATTCCCAAACCTTTCCCAATCTCCAGCTCAGACTGCCTTCAAGCACCCCATCCCAAGTGGCATCTAGACTGATTCTGGGGTGATCCATTGCACCTCAAACTTAACCTTGCTGTTCACCAAACACTCTGCCTACTGTCCCAGCATGCCCCAGTCCCCCTGCAGCATCTGGCTCTGGCTACGGTGCTGAGAGGGGAAATTAGACGCGTCATCAGCAGACTGAAGCATCTGGGAGCAAGTACACAGCGCTCCGCCAGCCCTGGTGGTCTAGTGGTTAAGATTCGGTGCTCTCACCACTGCAGCCCAGGATCGTCTCCTGGTCAGAGAACCACACTACTCATCTATTGGTTGTCATATTGTGGTGGCTGCATGTTACTGTGATGCTGAAAGCTATGCCACTAGGATTTTAAGTACCAGTAGGGTCACCCATGGTGGACAGGGTTCAGCAGAGCTTCCAGACTAAGACAGACCAGGAAGAAGGACTTGGCCACCCACTTCCCAAAAAATTGGCCATGAAAACTCTATGAATAGCAGCGAAGCATTGTCTGATATAGTGCTGGGAGGTGAGAAGATGGTGCAGGAGGACCGGGCAGGGTTCTGCTCTGCCATCCATAGGGCCGCTAGGAGTCAGAATTGACCCCACGGCACTAACAACAAAACACGCCCTCCAAATCCGCCCAAGAGACAGTCTGGATCCCTGAGTCACCACCTGAAGGGAGCTGCCCTTGAGGGTCAGACTCATAGCAGACTTTGTAAGAGTGAGAAATAAAGGACTCTGCACAGTTACACTGCTGAGATCTCAGAGTTTCCAGAAGCCTAGTCTAACTTAATACATTGTCAAGAAAGAATGTCAATTCCCTGATGCTACAATCATGTCCTCTTTTCCATCCATTCACGTGCAAACCAGAATGCTGGGAATCATTTCTACCCATCGAATCCAGTGCTTTAACGCCTTAAATACATCCTTTCCTTTCCTCTCCACATACCTTCCCTTAAATCAGGACTCCGGCATTTCTCCCCAGCTCATCCCAGCAGAGCCTCACCAACAGAGTTTAGATTTATTTTTGCTTTCCCAACCCTGGATTCATTCTCCGTGACACTTCCAGAAAGATCTTCCTAAAACGCAGCCTTCCCATGCCATTCTCTTGCATAGAATGCCCCCAAGGAGCCTTCTGCCTTCGAGGATAGACACAAACCTCTCACTGAAGCATCGGATGGCCTTCGTTATCTGGGTTCACATCAAAGCCCATCTTTTCTTTACCAGTGCCCAAAACTCAATCCCGTCCTCCACGCCAATAATCCAATAATAACCCAGTTTTGAATTTTTTGATTCTCCATTTGACGGAGATACCCTGAAAAAAATGAATCTGCCTGCACACGGTAGGCACTCAATAAATATGTGTTAAATTAATTAAAGGGTGTACTATTTCATTAATTAAAAGCAAGAGAGCCGGAAATGGATCTCAGGCCAGCCTTCAACCACCAGGAATTCACCTCTCCTCACCTCCTCCCATCGCAGGGCTAACCCCCTACCCTGCAGGGGTCTTGCCAAGTGTTCCCTTTTCTCCAAACACAGGGCCCTCAGGGCCAAACCCTTCTCAGTCAGGAATGTCTCCTTTCCTCTCCACAGCCTTTTCTGAGGCCTTATCTCTTGATAATATACCACAACACCCTCTTTGCTGCAGTCTCTGCTCTGAGAGCTGGCTCCTCCGCCTGTCCCCTCCAGCCTCAGGAATTTCACAAAGGAGTTGCTGTTCAGCCAGGGAGTGTCAGGGGCCACAGCAGGCAGCTCACTTGAGGAAATCAGTAACAATCCCAAGTAGGAGGGAGGGTTCCAGAACCCAGGGGAAGCCTCACCCAGAAGGAATCCCCCAGGGAAAAAAGGGCCAATGTTCAGAATGGCCTGGAAGGTCCCCTGGGTTCCTGACCTACTCAAAGGTTCCCAGGCAGGATTTGGTCCCCAGGAGCCCGCTGGGCAGCTGCACAAACCACTCAGCTCATCCCAAAGTGGAAAAACACTGCGTAATAAGAAGGCCTTGGCTGCTAGCGAGGCTGTTTACGAAACGCACATGGCTGAGCAGGAGCCAGCGCTGGGCCCTGGGCTCTCACAGGAACTCTGGCTCCAGGCTGCTGGTTTGAGCATCAGAGGGAACTGGCTGAGCTGAGCACAGCTCTCCAACCCAGCCAGGTCTGGAGGTCCTGCTGGTTATTGTCTGGGCACAAAGGTGAGGTTTGTGCAAGTCACTAGGAAAACAAAGGACCTATAACCCTGAAGGTTTCCTGGTTTTGTCGACATGAAAAAGTTCAAGAGAGCAGAACTGCTCTGAGGAAAAGGGATGCTTGTCGGTCTTTGAAAATCCGGGGAAGCATCGTTTCCTGATTTTCCTGTCACTTGTTACTGCTCATCCTCCCCCTGACTCTGCTCTTCAGTCCTGCCTCCAGAAACTTGAGTACAAAGAGGGCCGGTTCCTGGAACATGTCCTGAATCGCACAAGGGTGAGTGCCCGTGACCACAGCCTTATCTCCCGTGAAATACAACACAGACTGGGATGGGGAACCTGGGACTCAGGAGCTAGGTCCTGCTCCCCGTGTGCACAGGAACCTGCATCTCACCACAAGGGATGAACTCGGCCTTCAGCCTCTGAAAACCCAGAAGTGGATCGGAGCTTCAAGGCCACTGATCAGACTTGCCTCCTCAGACCAAGGCTGAGCCAGGACTCCTGAGCCGGGGCCAAGCTGACACAGGAGCACCTGGAGAAGGAGGGGGCATCTTGCATCTCACAGCTCAACTCTGCTTTGCCCTGTTCAGCTTCCAAGGGATTCAGATGTCCTTGCTGTCTTCTGGTTTCTTTCTTTTCCTCAGCCCCCAAAGGCAGGGCAGGAGTTAAGCTGTCCTGTAGATAGCTTCCACCTCCAGAGGAGTGTGGGTCCACAGGTGGGGGCTCTGCCGCCGGCACCAAGGCCTGGCCTCCCCAGGGCACCTCTCTCCATTTGATAAACACTGCACCCGAGGGAGCCATGCATGAGCTTCTGGATGGCATTCAGGCCACAGACACTGCTGAACTGCATGCCAGAAACAATTACTACTAATAATAATAAACCACGAAAATAGGCTTAATTGGCCTTTGCACACTCCTCCAAACACACTGCTGACGCTTTCTTGGCAGCAGTTGGCCCTTTAGGATTTTCTTCTCCACGGAAAGTCTAAACTGAAGGATGTGACCCGGGCCAGCCTTTGGCAGGCTCCCTCGGGTGGTGGGGACTGCAGGGGCCTTGGGGTGGGGTTTATTCACCATGGGCCTGGGGCCCGAGTGCACTCAGGAAGAAGAAATGGAAGGCTGGGCTTTCGACATGTTTGACAGCTCCCGGCTCTGACGGTTAGTCATTTCCCATGAACGAGAAGCAGGAGGACAAATCCTGAGTAGAAACAATGCAAAATCATGTATATATACTTCAAACCACAGCCGCAAAAGCACAGGGAAAAGCCGACTGGGGGAGCACACGCACATACACACACCACTCTCCCTCTCCTCTCAGAGCCCATGCCAGGAGCCATCAGCCTGGGGTCTATCCGTGGATCCTCGCATCAGATTTCGGTACTGAGGGTTGTTCTAGAGGAACAGAATCTTCAAGTTTCCTGAATTGGTCCTGGGGTTTCTGTAACAGTCTTTCTAATCGGAATTAAACGGCACCAATGACTCTTTCCCATTAGTAAAGAGGGCGCCGACTGTCTATGCAAAATACCCCCACTGGACACTCCTGATCAAACGCTTAAAGAGGCAGAGTTCTGGGTGACTGTATTTGATGCCTTAGCACATTTTTGTCAAACTGAGTAGAGCAAGATTGGCTAGTTGTTCCTAATTAACGTTGGACAAAGTAGGGAAAGAAAAGGATGGGTTCAGGGATTCAAATTCCCAGCTCAAGCTCCACATAAATGACCCGAAAGTTTGTGTCTGCCCTGAAGGAGCTCCTTATTTCCTGTAGCCTCAGAACCAAACTACCTCAAAACCGAGCCCAGAGTCCCCTCCCGCAAGCAGCTAAATTACAGCAACTGAATTCCCAACCTCGCAAAGTGTCTGCCATTCAAGTGAGGGCACCAACAGGGAAGGAATCCCGCCTCCAGACAGCCTTCTGACTCGAGCTGCAACGTCACCTCTTCCCTGAGTCTCCTGCAGATTTCAGACTTGCCATTGCCCACAACTGTGAGCCAATTCCTTACAATCTTGTGTGTGTGTGTGTGTGTGTGTGTGTGTAGGTTCTGTTTCTCTAGAGAGCCGTGACCACCAGAGATTTCGGTGAGATTTTAGGATATTCACAGCCCAACCCATGTGCCACTCTCTGGGTTCAATGCTGCTAGGCTGTACTTTAGTTTAACACTAAGGATTCATCCCCAGGTTGGGGAGGTCCTCACAGGCCCTGTGACCATGTGCTTCTCATTATGCTCAAGCCATTCTCCTTGACCCACAGGGCATAGGAAGTCTTGTCTCAGGTTTGGGTTCCCAGGGCTTAACACCCCTCAGTAGCCACAAATGTTCTGAATATTTCTGCATCTGAGTTACAGGGTTGGGGTGGGAGGAGGATGGAGAAGGATGTCCACCAGATGAGGTCATCAGGCACTGCCTGCATGTCACCATTCAAATACGGGAGGTGGCAGCGGCAGCACGTGGACAAAACACAGTTTGAGGGAGCCCGTTCTAGTGACACCCCTGTATTAAGACTCTAGTGGAAAGAGAGATGGCCAGGAATCTGGAACTATGGGTTCTATTTCTCACAGGCTGGATGATGTGGGGCAAGATGTTCAATTTCCACATTTTAGTTCCTCTTCCATGACAAGACCTACTAAATAGACCAATGTCTAAGTTCTTTTGATGAGTCAAAATTGCCCAGAGTATTCTGGTCCTGGCTGTGTCTTCATTTCCCTCTCTGCAGAATGGGGTTGATGATGCTGCCCTGCCGAATGGCACAGAACCGGACAGCATGTGTAACGCTCTCTTGGGGAAGACCGCACGCAGTTGTGTTGGGTCAAGCAGGCATGTGAAAATGGTTCTCATTTACATTTTATCTCACATCTTCACTTACCTAAACACCTCCTTGTCTTAGAGTTAGGACCTGCAGGTCTCTGGGTGGGCAGGCACATGGGGATCAATAAGAGGAGAGGCTACTGCTCCTGCCATTGATAGGAAGATAATTTTCAACAGCTCACATTTGTAGAGACAGGTTCACTTCTCTTACACAGCCTGACCCTCTGAGACGGGGTGGGGTGGGGGTGCATGTCTGTAAACAGGGGCGTCTCCCTCTGAGCTCTAACCTTGGTTGGCTTGCTCCTCTTCCACAACACTGACCATTTCCCATTGTGACTTCCTGCTCGTGTGACCCTCCCCTGCTAGTGAAGGAGCTAACTGAAGGCTGGGACCATTTCTGGTCTCCAGCACAAAGGCCTGAAGTATCACCTAGTAAAAGTTCGTTGAATGAATGAATCTCTCCATTTTACAGAGGAGGAAATGGAGCAGCAGAGTTGGCAGCGTCCCACACTTGCCTCCAGGGACCAGAAGAACCCACCTGAAGTAGAAAAGCAATCCTTAGCAGAAAACCTTTGAGCTAAGTTAGCAGGCATGTTTGCTGTGCTTTTCTAACCAGCACAAAGTTAAACCTTCACTCTTTCCCCATGATAACAGGAGGTAACATTGTTATACGATACATCTTTACAGGCATTCTCTCAGTTAAGCAGCATCATCATCCTGTGAGATGAGTCACTATGACAATCCTCCCCTTGCAGATGGGAAAAGGAGACCTAGAGATGGTAAGTAACCCGCCCAGTATCACATGCTAGTGCATCGTGGAGCTGGATTTGATCCAGGACAGGATACTGATCCCAGAGCACAAACGCTGGATACAGCCTTATACTGGTTTTCTTCTTGGTCGGTGGGGAATGCTTGCCTCTGTATTATCCCTAACTCTGCTGGGTGTCGGACTTTGGTTTCTACCAGGTTTGTTGAGGAACTAAACCCAAAGAGATACCAGAAAGGAGATGGTCACAGCGTTTCCCATATTAAAATAATCTCAAAGCATGAAGGTAAGTCAGATATTAATGTGGATACTGGTGGCCTGAAGTCCGATGCCCGAGGATCAATACCCAATTCCACTCTTCACGAGCTCTGAGCTTCAGTTTACTCAGCTGCGAAGTAAAAAAAAGTACAAAAATTCCTGCCCAGGCCACCTCCCAACGTTGTTATGAAGTTCCAACGAGATGGAGAGAGCCTTCACAACCTAGAAGCAAGCTTGGATTTCTCATCCTTGCTCATTAGCACTCAAATGCACCGGAAATTCCCTTCTGGCAGCTCAGGCTTTCAAGGACTAAAGGGCCACAGTTTGAATGCAAAAGGCACGCTGGGAACCACAATGCCGGCACAGTTAAGACTCATACCCAGAAGGTTCTGGACCGAATAGGCTGATATAGTCCCATCTTAGTGCTCAGCCCCCAATACACATACAGGGTCAAAGTCAGAAAGACAACAGAGGGCCCTCAGGCACTGAGCCACAGAGTTTTAGAGCAGCAGTGGACTCTGATAGCATACTCCAGCTCTGCATCTTCAAATGAGAAACCTGCAGCACAGAAGGGAGAAGGCGCCCAGCACTACAGGCAGACGGCCAGAGCCCAGCACTCAGATGGGGCTAGCTAGCGCCACCTGCCCTGGACCGAGGTCTGCTAGAGGCTGCACTCCTCCATCCTCCAATGTGGACAAAGGAGAGTCTGAACTGGGAAACAAGGCCTCAGTTTCTAAATTACGTTAAACTGAAAGTTTAATTATATTAAAATTACATTAAAATGTTTTCTTAACTTTTTGTTTCTTATTATCATCTGGGTATGGTATGATTGCTAAAATAAATCAAATAAGCTAAGCCCTTACTTCCCCTTTTCAGACCCTGCCAACTTCCCCTTGCTCCACGGAAAGAGCAATTCGGTGATTAGGGTTGGGTGCTGAGGCTGATTCCTATATTGCAAATGTGTGCCTGGGTAATAACGGGCCCAGGTGAGGGAGGGTCACCGAGAGTAATCATCCACAATGTCTCTTAGAAGCACAGCTCAAAGCTGATTCTGAGTGGATGACGTTATTTTAATGGTGAATGTTCCTTTATTTCAAAAAGGCAATTCCTTCTAGCTGCCAGCAGAGGGCAGGTCTCAAGATGGGAATGCAGCAACCATTTGAGGCAAAGCTTAAGGACAGAGGCCCCACAAGAGCTCCAAAGAACAGGGGCCGGGAAATGCTGGGTCCGTCTGGAAGCCATCATCTCCTGGGACAAGCTGACTCAGTGGTCACTGAGCAATTTGTTCTAAGTCTTGCGTGAAGTCACCCAACAGTGAAAAAATCCTGCAGTCCTCCTTATCCATGTGGATCACATCCCGCAGAGAATCAGAAACAGAACCACGGAGGTCAAACTGCTCCCTTATTGACAGAGAAAGACAGAGAGAAAGAGATGAAAGGATAGAGAGAGAATGCGAGAGAGAGAGACCAAGAAAGAGATACAGAGACCAGGAGAAAGCTAGACAGAAATCAAGAGAGAAATGGTGACACAGAGATGGAGAGAAAATCGGAGCAAGAAATAAAGACAAATGGCGGCAGAGAGATGGAGAGATACAGGGAGGAAAAAGGGTGGGGGAGCACAATGAGGAGAGAGGAAGGAAGAAAGCAGGGAGGGAGGGCGCTTTTATGATGTTCATGTTCACATCAGGCCAAGATCCACCCCCAGAGTCAACTGTACACTATCAGGCTACACTCTCAAGCACAGAACAGGTGGTGTGATTATCCAAACTCATAGCCAAGGCAGGTTACAAGAGGGCTCTGCTGCATTCATTATGGGTAAGACGCTCCTCAGAACATCCCCTCGAAGCAGCACTGGAAGCTGTACTTAGTAGATTAGTTTCCAAGAACCTTCTCGATGGACTCCCTAGTAATAACAGAAAGCCAGCCTCAGCTCAGAATATATCATTAGAATTTACAGGAAGTGACCAGGAGAGCAGGACACAAGGGAGTCTGGGGCAAAATCCCCCGCCCCACGCCCCCACAAGACGCTCTTATTTACCCCAGGTGGAAATCACTACCAGCCACCGAGAGGAAACACATTTTGCAGCAGAACGTTCCCCAGGATTCTGTGGCAGATGGCAACTGATGTCATCTGTGTATGTGCCTAGTTTATTTAGACTGCATCAAATTAAACCCACCTTTTTTATAGAAGGGAGGCAGGAGGGAAATGTGCCCGCCCACCCACCGTTTGCCGGGCAGCTCTAAATCGATACTAACAAGGCCACAGCGGTGAAACAGGGAGAAACTGGAGCTCCCTGCCCCGCTCAGCTGTAATTAGGTTAATGCTGGAACATGATGAAAGCCGCCCACTTGGCTTGAGGGCCTGGAAAAGGAGCCTCCCAACCCTGCCGCAGTCAAACAGGCGGTGGCACTCACCCTTTTTCCGGGCCTGAGCGATGACTTCGGCTGCGCTCTTGCTCATCACCTTGGTGATGTAGAGGGGGCAGTTGGTCTGATTGGCGATGGTGATGGAACGATTCACAGCTTCAGCCTCAACCTACAGAAGAGCATCTGAACATCAGAACTGCGCCCACTCCATCAACCCGTCTCTACCCTCCACCACCGAGAGAGGCCAAGATGGATGAGAGACCACTGTGTCTTCAAGGTCCTTCCCTGAGTGGCACTGCAGGAGGGAGATGTGACTTGCCCAGTGTCACTCAATATTGATTCTTCGAAATGATGAGGCAATTCCCTCCCAGCCCTTCTGAGTGGTTCTCAAAGTGTGGTCAGCAGGCTTGGGCGTCTGTAAGAAACGCAGATTCTCACACCCTTCCCCAGATCCATAGGATCAGTAACTCTGGGGGTGGGACCCAGAAATGTGGGTCTTCACAACTCTGTGGGGTTTTCACACTTGCTAATGGTTGAGAACCAACATGCACGGAAACTTAGTGCTCCCAATTCGGTGCAACCATTCCTGCTGCACAGTCCAGTCAAGACATTGAGGGATGCAATGTTTGTGCCGGGCTTCTGTCCGATGCCCACAAATGAAGCCAGCATCGCCCGAGGAACAATGCGACCTCACAGGGCTCCGGGAATGGAGCAGGCAGCATTTGTGTGAACCAAAGGCCCTCTGTGTATAAACATGGCCAGGCACAGACTGGTACGACCCTCGGCACGAGAGGGGAGGTTGCTCTGATTAATAATCTGATTCTTTAAACCTGATGCTTCAGTGAATGATATTTCAAGATCCCAAGTGATTACTGCTAAACATGCGCTCAGGTGAGACTACTCAGATCAACTTATATCTTACAGAGGAACCAGCAGGGTGGGTTTAGAATGGGCAACTGAAGGAGCAGACGAACCCGTGCAACGAGAGAGCTCAAGCAGCCTTTTGCTCCCTCCCAAACCCTGGCAAAAGGCTGTGGCGTCAGCTCCTCGAGGCAAGGGGCTGGGTCTTACTCAGTTTTTTGTATCCTTCAAGCCCCACCTTCAGTAGCTCCCAACGTCGAGCCCAGTACACAGCAGGTGCACAAAAATGTTTACTGATCAAATAAATGACTTCATTTCGTGTTAAAGGTTAAAGGCAGGCTGTTCCATAAAGAGCTGCTATTTTCCACAAGAAATGACTGCGCTCCTAACTGAATCATCCTAGCTGCCCGAGTCTCTCCAGGAGCTTGGCCAAGAGCTGAAGTTCTATAATTGCATTAACTGGTAATCTAATTTAATAAACCAAGACAACTTCACTCACATTTGGCCTTTCAGGCATCAAATATGTGAAGAGAGATGTCTAGAAATCTAAGGGCAAATCAAATGGCTCTTGAAAAAGCTCATTAAACTTTCAAATGTTTTTAATTCCTGGAATAGCTGACCGATCGGCCCTCCCTCCCCTTGGCTCCAGTTACAGCAGAAGCGCCTCTGGCCCGAGCAGCACCGAGGAGGGACGTCCTGGGTCTCGGCGGTCACCTCAAGAGTCCACAGAGAGAAGTGTGAAAAGGACGTCCCAGGAACCCTCACCGCTTCCCACGGGTGCAGGTGACCACCCAAGGTGCCGTCCCCACCAAGAGCCCATCGGGGTGAACAGCCGCAGTGTTCATAACCACAGGGCACAGTGGCCTGGAGCGGGCTGTCCTGGGTGGACTGCAGCTCGAAATCACACGAATCAGGGAGGAAATGGAGCAGAAGCGCCAGTGCTGTCGGGGGCCCACCCTGAAGCCTGGCGTCAGTTAAGACTGGCTTTTGATTGAGGAATCCACATCCCAGGGCCCTGTCTGGCCCCACTCACTCATCCGCTGTGAGGGGAGTTCTGAGCCCTCCCCGGCCCCAGCGCGGGGCAGGCTGGTGTGAGGGCAGAGGCTCAGCTACAACGTGACCTCGTCGAAGGAGAAGGTCCTTCAAACCCAGCTCTCCGCGTTCTACCCAGAACCATGGAAGGGCCCACATTTACCCTTCAGTGTGTGCTGTGACGCCTCCAACATAAACATAAACTGTCTTACACACAGTGAACTCCGATTCAAATAATATTGCTTTAAAATATTATAAAAATCATGTTATAGTTTAAAAATAAAAACTTCTATTTGCCTTATTATGGAGCTGTCAGGGATTGGGGGAAGGGGAGTCATCTAGTCCTGCATTCTGATTTTAAAGATGAGGCACCCAAGGTCCAGAGGAAAGTACCCTGTCTAGGAAGACATGACAGTGTCGGTACCCGACACTCCCTTTACATGACAGCCCCTCTGCCCTTTGGGGGTCCAGTCCACCAACTGTCCGCATACCCTAGTCACACCTTTCTGCAAGGCCCAGTTAGAACACTCCCTTCTCTGTCAAGGATTCTTCATTGCCCTCACCTCCGAGTCCCCACCGTCTTCCCAGACACCAGTGTGACGGCCGTAACTCACCCAGCGCCCCATCACGTGCTACCCCCCTCATGCTCCCCATCTCCCTTTCTCCCCAGCTGGTCTAGAAGTCCTTGCAGAAGGGATCATGTTCTCATTCTGTCCCCCAGGGGGCCTCAATCATAATACGTGCACGGGCACCACTTGTGGAGCGCTGGTTTCTAGACTTCTGCATTCCCTAGCATCTCCTTCAATCTCCCCGGCTGAGGACCGAGGAGAACCCTCCCGGGAGTCTCACACGGGGGAGGGGAAGAGCAGCAGAGACCAGCTGGAACGCGTTTTGTGCAGTTCAAGCCCAAGTCAGCCATCATGACGCTGGCGATCAACCATGAAACCGTGAAGGAGTATGTTTTTGCATGTTATTAACTACTGTTTCACATGTATTGGCAGCCTCTCCCTCAGTGGACTGTGAGGCTCAAGTTCCCTCAGAATGGCTCCATATTTTATTCTCTTTATCACTCACATAGAGTTCAACACACAATGCATCCCTAGTGATAAACTGAAAGATTGTCCCCAGTACCCGAAGGAGAAGGTGCTGGCTCGTGCTAGCAGCTCACAGGGCCATGATAAGGATGCACTTGCTCAGAGGAAGCACCACCTACGGGGGCCCCCACGGAGTAGGTGCCTCTGAACAGCAGAGAAGCAGATGACCCTGGAAAGCAGCCAGAAGAGAAAGCCCCAAAAGCAGCCTCTCGTGAGACATGACTACCCTCCCAAGGAGCCAAGAGCTCCTATGCTGGAGCCTTCCTGGATCTATCAGCCCCCAGGAGCCTTCCTAACCTGCTGCTGGGGACACTGAAACCCTCAAGGCAACAACTTCTACATGTGCTTTTGGTAATCCAAGGTGAAGGCCCAGAAAAGTATTTTTTTACTATAAGTGCTGCTGCTACAAGAGAAGTGTCTTGTGTCTAATCGTGGAAAAAGGGGTTTGATTTCTGTGGTCAAAACGAGAACCAGGTCAACTCTCCTCTGACTGCTTTGGCCTCTTCAGTAAAGCAGGGTGGGCTTGCTTCCTGTTTTCGGGGATGCAGAGCAGACAGCAGGAGAAAGACGGAGGCAAGCCCCCAGGAAGGCTCTAAAAATTCAAGAAGCAGGTGGCTCTCAGAAGTAGCCTCCTGTGACAGGAAAGGCGGCACTGGCTTCTCAGAGAGCAGCATCTTCTCGCCCACTGCAGAGCTGGGGGAAGGGGGGGACGGCAGCGGCTCCCCAGCCAACCAACTGGAAGAAGGTGAGAGTAAACTTTCTAATTAAGACCAATCCCAGATGTCACCACCTGGTTACACAGGCTGGGGCTTTATGCTGAGCCGGGGTGTGCATATGTGTGTGCGTGCATGAGAGAGTGTGTGTATACATTCAGGAATGGGTTGGGGGAGCAGACGGGACACTACACTCTCTGGTTCTCTGATGCCAGGCAGTCCACTCCACGCCTCCATGGTTTTTCGCAGCACAGCTCCGCGGCACCACGCGCAGGGAGAGGATGTAAAGAGGTTCCCAGGATACAGCCACGCATCTGCGTGAATGCTGCCCCCGGGAGTTGTGATAAGGAGGCTGTGTTGTGTCTGCCTCACAGGATGGTTATAAAGCTGCAATGTGACCTGCTGAGCATAGTGTCTGGTACCGTGGGTGCTCAGTAAACGCCAGCTCTGAGTGGGCGCACAAGGAAAAGAAAGGAAGCACGTGAGCCATGCCATCTTTCTGCCTCTCCTGGAGTCCCCGCAGCTCAAATGCCTGGTCCCAAAACTGCTTCGAGACTGAACACAGGACCAACCCTCGGTGGAGAGCGGGGCTGAGGGCCAGCATGCCTTCCACGGCCCTTCCCGCCCAACGGGTTTGTCCAGATTCTTAAATCTGGTTAAAATGGTCACCAAGGCCAGCTCCGAATGGGAAACAAAGCCAGAGAAAGGGATCTTGAGGGTGCCTGTGCAAGTGAAATGGAGTCAGTATGCATATGTGTGCACGTGTGTATGTGTGCGTGTGTGCTTGTGCGTGCACGTTTATGTATAAATCCAGCCTCAGGTACTTTCAGCATCAGCCGCTGAGGCTGTCACCCTCTCTCCTACCAGCTGCCTCCCTGGGATCACTGACGGCCAGCCACGGTCACAGCGTGGGCCCGCACAGCTAACACAGGGGCATAAGATGTCACCTGCAGCCTCCTTTACCCTCATGCTGGCTCTGGCTCACCCCCTGCAGCTCTGAGCACGCGTGGGAAGGCTGGATGGTTATGAAAGGACCTGCATCCCATGGCCTGGAGAGAGACCACACAATTTGGAAAATTTAATAGCTCCCACCCTTTCACCTGGAGAGAGAAGAATGTCCTCAGGACCTCAGATCATGCTGACGGTGCCCTGGTGTGCGAGTGTCTCTGTGTGTACATCTCTGTGTGTGTGTGTGTGAGACTGTGTGTGTCTGTGTGTAACTGTGTGCATGTCTGTGCATGTGTGTGTAGCTGTGTGTGTGTGCGTGACTGTGTGTGTCTGTGTGTGACTGTGTGCATGTCTGTGCATGTGTGTAGCTGTGTGTGTGTGTGTGTGCGTGCAGTAAGGGCAGAGCGAGAAGTGTAAACTCTCAATGTGTGCAAGACATTCCAAGTGGCTTCCACTTTCTCTTTTTTCTGCCTCTTTCTTACATTCTTTCTCCTCTTCCAGCCTCGCCCAAAGTCTGAAGAAAAAGGCTATGGCTACGTGCCACCTCACCCGCACCAGGCAGCCTGTTGATGGCACCTTCGATGTCAAACCTGCATGAATCCATTTTCTTTTGGGGGAGCAGACTCCTCTTCCACCCATGGGTCCTGACGTGAACACCTCCCAGATGCAGAGGGAACATCCTAGTTCTGAAGTCGTGCAATATGGTGGCACTGGTCCCATTCATACTCTTGTCAAACATCTCCCTCCACCTCCTTTTCCCAGAAGGAAAAACTACAATTTTAAGCCAACATCCAGTTCTTTGATGACTTTATCTGAGCTTCTCTGCACTGTCCCTTTTCCATCACTTCTTTCCCAAAAGAAGAAAGTCTATTTGTTTCCGTGAGAGTCCCCAGCATTCTCTTTGCTCAGAGTCACCAGGTCCTCAAAAGCCTGACCTTGAGCCTTTCACTAGGGAGCCAACTCTTGAGAAGTATTGAAAGGCCACAAATTCTAATCAGAAAAACAGATTCTCCGTCACATAGGACATAAGCGACCCCCATCTAACTTATAAGCCTTGCCATCCAAGACAGCGATTCTCAACCCTCGTGCCAGCAAGGATTCTGCTCATAATTTTCCCTCCCCGATTCTGAAAGATTCTGTCTACCAACCTCTGCTGATTATGTTATACCCTGTGCAGACTTATAACTGGAAAAACCTATAATTCCCCTTATGCTTTTTAGACATTTAGAAGAGCTTTTCGATCCCCATGACTATGTTTTGGTGACTGGCAAGATTTTGGAGGCACCAAGTTATGAAACACGAAACCCAGATTGCAAAATGCTAATAAACAGCTGTCCGTATCTACCCAAGAAAGCGCTGGGAGAATCAGAGACACAAAGAGGCGTCCTCAGGCTAAACAACCCACACCGCCGTGTCCCGCAGCTCCTCTAACACTGCACTCTGCCTGTCACACACACACAGGCAACCTATGACTTCTCACAGGGACCAAAATCAGCATCTGAAAAGCCCCATTCTCGACAGGCAGAAAGTGGGTTCTATGTGGCTCTGGCAGCGCCCAAGGGACACCAGTTCTCGCATTCCATTCAGCAGATGTTCACCTCCTCAGGCCGGCTCAGCACATGTCCCTCGGGACCCGTGATGCCCAGATCCAGGATCCTCTGCTGTTCCTGCAATGTTTAAAGAAAGCCAGGCTGTCAGGGAGAGCTAGACTTCAGATGGCTCTGCCTGCTAGAGACCTGGGTAAAAATTCCTCAGGCAAGACAGAAAAATAGCATTGCTCACCACTCGGCCCTCATCCCAAGACCCCAGGAAGGGAAGGGCTCACTACCCTGTTCCCAGACCTGCCTGAGCCATGACAGATCAATTACAGCCTCCCACATATGTTCAGCTATTCCCCTGGGATGCTGAAAGCCGATGTGTTCCCAGCCCTGGGCTACAGTGTAAAATGTCTGTGTGACTAGGGGGTCCATGCCTCCTGCCCCACAGGCAGCTGCTGTACAGCACTGTGGAAAGGGAACAGGCTGGATGCCCTGCAGAACACACTGAGGTGCAAGTGTCGCCAACATTTATGCCATCGGTGACACTCCCAGTACAGTGCCCCAGGATGGTCACACCAGGTCACCCTGCTTTTCCTCCTCGGAGGTGAACTACAGAAGTTGCTTTGCTTTCTTGAGGCTGCCTCTTGCCGGGGGGATCACAAAGTAATGATGAAGAGGAATGCACCATACCTCTGCAATGATGTCGCCATTTTCCGCATGGACTTGGGCAATCGCGCCAATATCCCGGATCACGCTCAATACTTCATAGATCTGAGAGAGGGAGGGGTAGGATCAGAGACAGAGACTTTTGCCTCCCTGTTCACAAATACAACCACCTCCCTCTTGGCCACAGGGATCAGAAACAGCACCCTTTGCCTGTTTCTATTAAGGCCAGCTTTTCGGACATGCCCAGAGGACAATGTTTCTGGGCACATGAGGAAGCAGAACCTAAAAGGATGTGGATTAGGAGTGAGGAGCTCAGGGATGACACCCGGCTCTGCACCAGATGTGCGAAGGAGGCTCAAGACATGCTAGGCCATGTTGCCCCACTGAAGGCAGCTCCCAAGACAACAGCAGTGGCCCAAATATACCAAAGGCCAGTGAGCCTGTTCTGAAAAGCCAACTTTTCTTACCTGGGAATCCGTTAGCTGGAAGCGATCTTTGAAAGCCATGTACACGAGGAAGGAATTTACCCCTGGGGGACAGAACAGAGAAATGGAGATGTGACTTTAATAGATAACCCAAAACCAAATAATCTGGAAGGGAATGAGAAAGTTATAATACTATGCATATGTATATATAGAGAGAGACAGAGAGACAGAGAGAGAGAGAGAAAGAGAGACAGAGATGGAGAGAGAGAGAGAATGATAAAGCAAATGGGGTAAAATATAACCCACTGGGGAATCTGGGAATAGAGTGCACAAGAGTTCCTTTTAATATTCTTACAATTTTCTCTAAGGTTAAAATTATATCAAGATTAAAAGTTGCCCATATCTGTATACCCCTACAAATACATATCAGCATTAGTCACAATAGCCAAAGGGTGGAAGCAGCCCAAGTGACCACGGACAGACGAATGGATAAACAAAATGGGGTCCATCTATACAATGGAATATTATTCAGCCTTAAGCAGGAAGGACATTCTGACACATGCTACAACATGGATGAACCCTGAGGACACAATGCTAAGTAAAATAAGCCAGTCACAGAAGGACGAATACTCTAGGATTCCATTTATATGTCAAATTCATAACGACAGAAAGTAGAATGGGGATTCCCCAGGGCCTAGGGGAAGGGGGAATGGGGAGTTACTGGTTAACGGGTACAGAGTTTCAGTTTGGGAAGATGGAAAGTTCTGGAGACGGATGGTGGTGATGGTTGTACAACAATGTGATCGTACTTAATGCCACTGAACTGGACACTTAAAAATGATTAATATGGCAAATTTCGAGTTATGTTGTATTTTACCACAATTAAAACTTAAAAATTAAAAACCAAAGTTGCCTCCAACTGTTGTGACCTTAACAAGAAAATGAATTAGAAGATTCTGTAGATGAAGATATACAGAATCTGTAGATGAAAATGTCTTTTCTGTGGTAAACAGACTGCGCTCCGTGCTGATTTTTAAGAAACGTTTTTAAATAAAAGGTCCATGAGTGCAACAAGCAGATGTCACAATTCTCATCCTGGCATTTTAGTTCTTGCCTCCAGAGGAACCAGACCGAACATCCCTGCCCAACATCCATCACAGTGGTAAACAATTGTACTGACAACCCTCTAGCCTTGGAGTTTAATTCAAGCCACTGGGGGTGCTGGAAGCTACCCGAGTTCAATGACTCAGGACATCCTGGCCCTTCCCTCCTGCTAGACAACAGTTGCTATGGTAACCCTTCTGGCTGATTGAGAGTAAATTCATTATAAGTATCAAAAGTTAAATCCATTTGAGTCTTGGTATTCTCAAAAGTGAGAAAGGTCAAAGCTTATCTATTTTCTTTTATGTGGGACCTTTGTGACAGAAAGAATCTTAGGATATCTAGTCCAATACCCTCACATGATAAGATTTTTTAAAAAATTTAAGTGATTTTCCCAAGATCATACAGCTAGGTCATACCTGCTTTTTGTGGAAGAGCAGAAAAATAAACCTAAGATGCTAGATTTTCATTCTGGGCTTTTTCTAGCATATCCACGCCTAGAGATTTCCCTCCTGCCATATTACTTAGAGCTCATGGCACTGCCTAGAAGTCCTGGACCCCTAAAGCAACAGATGCTTCCCTGATGGTTGAGATCCACTGATGGTTGAGGTCAACACGTGACCCCAGGAGTCTAGTCTACAGCCAAGCTCAAGGAGACCCTGGAAGACAACGTGGTGTGACAACACCACCTAAATCCCCTGAGATTCCTGGGAACAAGCGAGAATCTTTCAGAACCCAATCCCTGGGATCTTGCTCCCCAAAATAGTCCTACAGAACAAAAAAGACCCCTCACATTGTCCCAGAGCCTCATCACCCACAAATCTATCCTGGTCCTTCCAGGTTTGCAGAAAGAGGCTGCCCAAATCCTCTACTCCGGGTCCTGGGTGCCTTCCTAAGACTGCCTAGAATCCTCACTGGGATATCCAGTGTCATCCTTTGGGGTAACTGCTCTTGAAGCCTCAACTCCCCAGCCCGGCTAGGGCACACAGTTCCCTCAAACTAATAAGCTGTGAGTAGTTGTTACATACGAACAGGTCCCCCTAATAAGGCTCATGTGCTCACATCAATGAAAGCTTCTGGTGCTGTCCTGGGTTTGGCTCCCTCCAACCAGCATGAACTGGAGCCTAGGCCCTCTCTCCTTGCAGGCAAAGGGGTGAGGCGCAAGGGGGAGCTATAAGAATTATTCACAGAGCTTTTCTTCACAGAGCTGTGCCAGCTCATAAACTGAAATGGAAATATCCCCAGAAGGTCAGCACAGCCTACCGTGGTCTTTCACCAGGGCCTCCATCTCCTCTTGGATGCCCTTATGCCACTCAGTGATGTCCACGTGCAGAGAGTAGTCGCAGCAGGACTTGCTGTCAGCCCATTCCCTCCACTGGTCGAAGGCGGCCAGCAGGCTTGTCCCAGGCTCGGGAACAACATGGTCAACTAGAAAAGAACAGAGATTTGTCATCATCAACAGAAACCTTAAGGGCCACGGGCCGGCAGGTGTTTTCCCATTTCAATCTTAAACATGGCTTGAGTTCAAAATTGAGATGGTGACCTGCTTCTAAGAATCCACTTAAGCCAGCTGACTACCCAAGAGGGAGAAAGCAGAAACTTGGCATGGCATGACCGCCCCAGTGAAACCACGCATGAACTGCCCAGATCTGATTTCCCAGCTCAAAACCCCTGAAAGCCCACACCTCGGGCACTTTTCACGGACAATGAGTCCTTATGGACAATGGCAGTGTCAAATGGCCGGCCAGAGCTGCCAAACCCTTCTCTGTGTTGATAGCTGCTTGTGAGACACCCCCCACACCCCGCCCACCCCACCCACCAGAGGACAAGGAACTTGAAGACGCTGGACCAGAGCCATGCAGACTGGGCCTCTTAAACGCTCCCTTGTTATCCACTTCTCATCACCACTCGTATTTCTGCAGCATAATACCATTTTGTAATTTAAGGGAGATCTTTCATCTTAAAAGTTCAAAGCATTGGAAAACTGTGGTTATTGTTGTATTATTATTGAGCTAGGCTGATACGGAGGACAGAGGACCCTGGAGTCAGGCTGACTTGAGTTTGTTTCCTGGCTCCACCGTCCACCAGCAAGGCACTCTTGGGTAAACTATTTCATATCCACTAACTGAAGTTTCCGTGCTGGTTTAAAATAGAGCTATTACCTACCAAGTACATTTGTTATGAGGATTAAATGAGACAGCATATCTATCAACCTTATTTCACTCCCCTATTTAAATCCTCCAATGGCTTCCCCTTGCTCTTCAGACAAAGATTAAAGTACCCAACAAAGCCTCAAAGATCCTGCCAGCTTGGCCCTTGCTTACCTCTACAGCATCACCCTGGACCGTCTCCCCCTTGCACTCTGCTCTCCAACCACACAGGCTGCCTTTCAGTTCCTACAATATCAGCCTGCTCCCTTCGGCCACAGGGCCTTTGCACATTAGTATCTCTCCTAGGTCTTGGAGAGCTCTCACCCAGGTACCAGGATGACAGGAGTTTTCCCAGAACTATTCGTTACCCATTTTCTGCACAGGGACGCTGGTATACAAACTGAAATGACTTGTTCAAGGTCAAATCAAACTTACGCAACACAGAAGATAAAACCCAGGACTCTGAATGCCCAAAGCAATGACTCATTCTTCTAAATAAAATATCAGATTTTCTACACCCAGGTAAGCAGTTCTCAGCTAAAAAATCCCAGCCCAGGCAATGTTAGTGAGCTCAGATTTCTGAAATGGATAAAATCTTGCAGATGCTGCTAAATTGTAATCAACTGAGCTTGGCTTTATATGTCTCAAAAATATGGACATCTAAGCTGAATTTTCTTTTGATAAATTTCACTTTTTGTAAGTAGTAGTATGTGTACTTAAATGGGTACATACACAGCTGGTACTGTAATGCATACAATGTCATCTAATGAAAGCAATGAGGACGTACACCTGTAAGGCAAGGCTGTTCCATTTGTACAATGCTACCATAGAAACTCTGACAAAACAATTCCAATTTTCTTCTTAAATTGTGCCCCCAACCCCCCTCAAAAAAAAAATAAATAAAGATAACATGGCTTTGTAGCAGTCACAGTTTGGACAGAACCTCCCCTGGCTTCATCTCGTCCTCCTCCAAACCACTCTTCTTAGCAGCCAGAAGGATCTTAAACCTTTCATCAGATCCTGTCGCTCCCCTAATTAAATCCTGTCCACCATCTCTAGAGTAAAATTCAAACTCCTCTTGGTCCTGCGATCCGGTCCTGGCTCATCTCTCCAACGTTCTCTCTGCCACCTGCCCCCCGCCACCACCATCAGGCTACCCCAGCCACGTTTCACTCTGACCTGCCCAGCTCCTCCCAGCTCCAGGCCTCTGCACAAGCAGTCTCCTCTCTGGAAACCCCTTCCCCTCGCTCTTTACTTGGGCATCTCCTCCTCCTCCTTCTCATCAGGCTGAATGTCACCACCCCAGGGTTGCATCACCACTTGCAGGAGTTTCTTTATAAGTTTCCCTCGTTTGCTGACTCCCCACTAGGATGTAAAGGCCCTGAGAGCAGGGAGTGAGTGCCTAGATATAGGAAGTGCTCAGCGAATACTGTCAATGAGTGAATTGATGTTCCCTCCCAGCTCACACTCCACCTGCAAGAGCAGGTCCAGCATAGAAGGAGGTGCTCTCCTGGGAACACAACCAGATCTTCCTGCTCAACCCCAAGCATCTGTAAGATCATCTGGTGCCATGCTCCTCACACTTCAGGGTGCATAAGAATTCCCTTGAGAGCTTATTAAAACACAGGCTCCTGGGCATCACCCCCAGAGTTTCAGATCTAGTAGGTTTGGGCTCAGACATGAGAATCTGCATTTTTAATAAGCTCCTGGGAGGTAAAGAGTCCATCATGGACCCCTCTGAGCATCACTAAATGAGTGCAAATCTTTTTGTATTTACCCCCACCTCACCTCCCTTCACTCAGGCCCATTTTACCATGAGGGTCCCACTGACCACGTAACAGCATTAACACTCATAAAAACTATCAAGTTCCCTGGCTGTAATGCTGTGCCCTCCCTCCATATCCAAAAATAGCTCGTCGAGTTATGAACCCTTGAAAACTCAGGACAGAGACAAAGCTGAGGGCTTCAGGGAAATAAACATGTTTCCTCCAAGACCTAAAGACACTCCCAAACGCGTCCACGGAAAGCCTCCACATGTTTTCCCACAGTTATCTTTCCATAGGAGCTCTCCTGGGAAGAGCTGCTCCAGGGAACACAGCAGAATGTCACGCTCCCTTCCGGAGGCAGCAGATTCCCCATGAGCACACAGCCTGAAAACAACTCGCACGAAGCCCACAGGCCTTTTCTCTGGTGACTTTCCTGAGCTCTCTGCCCTGCACAAGTCCGGCTTTTGCTTTGCAGCTGACTTCTCTTCACTCGTGTGAGACGTGAGGGAAAGTTCACCAATCCCACCTTCCACTGGACTTTAGGGTCAATAAGCCCCAAGTTCTGGGTCCTGCTGCAGCACTTCCTCACTGTGTATAATCTCTGGAACCTCCATTTCTTCATCAATAAAACATGGGCCTGACCTCCCGTGAGGGCTGCAAGAAGTTTAAGAAAGCGTGTGGGAGAGCACCTGGCAAATGTCTGGCACACACCGAGTTTGCATTCCCTTAGGATGAGCAATCGGAAACCCCACTGTGGTTTCAGTGGGAGGCCATGAATCTGGTTTATGACGGAGCCCAGAACATGCCCCAGGACAGTGGCCTGAATTTAAAACCAGTGTGCGGAGGGCTTTCATCTAGAAGAGACCAGCTATTTCCAAGGACTGCTGTTCCTTCTCTTAAAACTGTCAAAGGACACTAAATTTTTTTAAGACCCTAAATTTTTTCAATTTTATTGAGATATAGCTCACATATTACACAATTCACCCATTTAAACTGTGTCATTCAATGGTTTTTAGTCCAGTCATGGAGTTGCACAACCATCACCACAAACTAATTGTAGAATGTCACCCAAAACAGAGACCCTGCGCCCATCAGCCGGCACCCCCCACTCCCTCCTGCCCCTGCTACTCCCGGCCGTAAGCAACTGCTAATTTGCTTTCTGTCTCTGTAGATTTGCCTGTTCTGAACATTTCATATAAAAGGAATCACACAGTATGTGGCCTGGCTTCTTTCACTCAGCAAGATGCTTTCAGGGTTCATCCGTGTCACAGCGCATGTCAGCACTTCATTCCTTTCCACTGCCTTCGGTGGTTTTGGTATCCGATTTTTATGTTTACTGGATATTGGCAAAGCGTTAGACACAGGATAAATAAGCTGCTCCTTGTAAATTCATACAGGACTTGTTTGGAGTCTGCATTATTTGAAAGACTTTATTTTTTTCTTAACTTTTTATTCTGAAGTGTAGCTTCCTGTGTACTTGTAAGAAATGATGGAGAGAGATCCTCAGCCCCTCCACAAGGCGACGCCCAGGGGTGACATTTTGCCCAACTTCAGTACAACATCACAACCAGGAAGTCAACGCTGACATAATCCAAGACCCCAAGTTTTTAAGAGGCCAGCACAATTGGTGTTTCTGATCAGTTCTCAAGGGCCCTTCATATTTAAAGCACATAAGGATGGCAGAAAAGTCACCACTGCATCCCTAGTATGGGATTGCAGGGGCTGAGCAGGAACCACATTCCAAACATCTTCTGGGGGGATAGCACGTGGAGAGAAGGAAGAGTCAGGGACAGCCCCGTCAGGTCCTTTCCTTGAAGCCTCACACCCAGTCGCACGGAGGGGCAGTTCCACACGCACCGCCCGCGCTCCCTGGCAGACTTACTCTATCAGAATCGCCCATCGCCAGCCTCCCATTCCAGAATCATCACTGCTCATTCTCTAGTCCCAGCACTTAACTGCATGTGCTTCGGCCTCTCCCTTTCTCATCTTAGACAAATTAATGGACTTGAATGAAAAGCAAACCATCAGGGAGATGACAACACAAGCCACCACTGGCTTATCTATGGCATCCCCGAGCTGGCATCTACTCAGAAAAATGCTGGGTGACCTATTCAACAAGAAATGGCTTTTGTTGGTGGAGAGATAAGAGCCTTTGGGAGCTCAGCCTGCCAGTTAGGATAACGTGCTTTTGTTCTGAAAAAAGGCCAAAAGGGAAGAGAAAGCACCTGCCCTTGGGAATATAAGGGGGACCCAGAGGACAGGCAGTGGAGGACAGACGGAGTCAGACGCCTGTCTTCTGGCTAGTTCTGCTGCTTATTCATCATGTGACCTTGGGCAAGACAGTCAACCTCCCTGGGCTTCAGCTCCCTTATCTGTAAAATGGGGCCAATGCTAGTATCCAACCCACAGCGCTCTAGTGAGGTATAAATGAGTTAACATGGGAACGACAGGAAGAACGCCTACTACATAGCCATGCTCAGTAAACACGGCAGGAAGACAAGGTCTAGTCCTTTACAAGGAAAACTGCCGCGCAGTAACCCCTCTGCGCAGTATTTAGGGGCCTCTAACGCACACGGTTACAGGGCTAACTACCTGCCTTGTGCAAATACACTGCTTCTCCCGTGATGCAAGGAAGCACTGTCCTCAGAGCTGGAAGTATCTGGAATGTTTGTGCCTGACTTCCTCCTCTACAAGCTGATGACAATAAAGCACCTCACAGCATTTTCATGTGTTCACTGAGACGGTGTTTGTAAACTGCAAAGTGCTGTTCAAATATGAGCAGTTATCATTTATATCCTCTTCTCTCCATCTCCCAAAGCACCAAGCAGAAGGCCGGGCACACAGAAGGCGCTCACCAAGCACAGGAGAGACCCAACATCACGCACGCCTCTGGCAAGCAAGAACTTGGCCAGCTCTGGTCTTGGAGCTCTGCAGACCTCTTACCCCCAGGGGCCCAGCCACGGGACACCGCGATCGAAGACGCCAATCTAAGAAGCCCTGGCACGCCACCAAAGTCCTCGGAGCACACAGCTCTCCATCCGTCCGCCACATAACTCGCCATGGCTGGTGTTTAAACCCCAGCCCTCCTGAAGGCTGGCAAGGGGCCCCAGTGCCTTGGGTTAACACTGGCCAAAGAATGACTGACTTCAACGTATGTATAATTCTCCTACTTCAAAGATGAGAGTAATAGTAAAAGTAACTAATATTTATTGAACACTTCCCATGTGTCTGGTACTATTCTACGCATCTTCCATGGATTATTGTGTTTAATCCTTACACCAACCCCTGAGGTCAGAGCCAGTCTTGGCTCCGGCTTCCAGCTGAAGAAGCTGAAGGACAGTGAGATTAAGTAACGTGCTCATGTTACTTTAAATGCACCTGGCGGGGCCTGCCATACAGAAGGTGCGCAACACTCACACTGCCCAAGCCTCGGCCAAGGGAGGCCTGGGGGAGAACACTGGAAGGCAGTTGACAATGTGGTCTGAGCTGTGCAGCTACCGACTGGCAGAGGTGGGATGTGAGCCCAGGACGTGCGGCTCCAGAGCCGCTACTCTCAGAAGAGCGGGGAGCAGCGGCTGAGATGCGAAGGGCAGTGTTAGGCCCTCATACTTTACACCTACAGCGATTAGTTCAATAATTCAATATAGAGAGGGAAACCGTGTCATCAGCCTCATGGTCGCAGGCTATTAACAGACTCCTAACTGCCGGAAGCCTGCGGCACTTGGTGATCCCCCATTTCTCTCCTGCCCAAACTTCCGTCAATGTACTCTTGCTTTTAAAACTAAACAAGTACATTCATACAACCACGTCGAGTCACAAGCAACTGTTGAGCATCCAGCGAGCACTGCTAGAATCATTAAGCCAGAATCTGCCGGGAATAAGGGCTGAAACGAGATCCAGTAAGATGTATTCATAAAAACAAACACATAAGGATGTCTTCAGTGATCTGATGATAGCCAGCTTTGGAGGAAACAAAGAAGTAGAAGATAGAAACCGTGCCCTTAAAATGTCTAAAATCTAGTTGGGAAAAAAAATACATTAAAAAGTACATATAGGAAACAATTCTGCTTGATCCTGGGACCACGGCCTGCTCCCCGCCCACCCTCCCCGCCAAGCTCTGGAAAGAGCCGATGCTGCCGACGTCCCCACTCGCTCGCCTCCCGTTCACTCTCGGCCCACTGCACCCATGGCTCCACCCTGCCAGCACCCTCCAATGTGCTCCTGATTCCTCCCATCCCCGCCCCCCGCCAACACTGCCTTCCACGGACCTGGGGTGACCCTTGGCAGCATTGCCCGCCTGCTGCCCACACCTGCCCCAGCTTCGGGATAGCACTCTGCAAGTTCGCCTCTCGCTTCTCTGAACAATCTTCCTCCGGCTCCTCTTTCTCCCCGACATTTTCAATGCTGGTGTCCCCAGGAGCTCTATCCTACTTCATCAGATTCCACTTAGATTTCTGACATTTATTCAAAAGGTCCCGAGCTGGGGATCTGAGCAGAGGAACAGCAGGTCCTTCTTCGGCTGACCTCCATGGAGCTCCTTATTTCTTCTTCTTATCTTTCTTTTCCTCTCATTCCTCCCAGCCGGTCCTCGCTTTCCTCCCTCCTGAACGCCTTCCTCCCAATTTCTCCACTTCCCACGGTCTTCCTCTCCATCTTGGGCTCAGCACTCACCAGGTGGATTCGGGGACCTGGTTTTCTTCAGTCTCAGGCAAACCCCCATAAGAAGCAGCTGGATGCAGGTGGGACCCACAGGCTGCAGCACAAAGGTTGGCTCCTGCTGCACAAAGGAAACTGCCCATCCAGAAGCTGAGAATGGGCACCTGGAGCTCCCCACACCTGCAGTCCACACCCCCTGCCCAGCAGATTTCCCTCCCCGTGGCCTGGTCCCACTGGAATGAGGTTACCATTCCTTCCAGACTCCTGGAAGATGACTCTGGGAGTCCAGACTCTGAGCTGGAGACTGAGGGTGGGCAAAGAGAGGTTGGGAGCAGGGCAGAGAGAAGGCCCAGATTCCAAACCCAGTATTACTTCTGATTCTAAAGACCATCTTGGAAAGGTATCTTTGGCTTTTCCTTCCATTTGACAATTTAACACAGGCATAACCAGAGCTCCCCATTTTAGGGAAATATATCTACCCCTCCAGAAATATTTTTAAATGGGACTGGGACATTCAACCATGTTTAATTTCATATCACTGTTTCCATTTATTTGATAGCAATAATATCAACCTCACATCGGTACAGTTTTTAGCGGTTCACAAAGTGCCATCACATACCTTATCTTGTCTAATGCTCAAACTAGGTAGGAGATGAGGAATTTGGGGGCCATGAGACCTGCCTGCAATCGTGCAGACATTAACGCAGAGCTGGATCCAAACCCGCCTTGTTTTACAGCCTTTACTAGCCATCACCTCCTTGGCATTTCTATGAATAGCACTCACCTCTACTTTCCATATCGAAACCCTTTGCACTGAAAACACACGCAGGTTCACTTAAGTGGGCAGCTCATGAACTGAACTCAGTGGACAGAGGGGAAAACGGCCAATGCGAGTCGGCGAAAATCAATTTGGGGCGTCAGGTAAAGAGCTTGTCAAAATGTCAGCACCTCATAAAACCCTTTTCAAGGCTTGGTGTAGCTTGCGCATGGTCTCCTTGCGTGCAAGATCAAAGGCCAGGCTAATGAAACCTGTGTGTGGTGATGGAGGGTCATTTATAATGTATAAATCCTTGAAGAGTGACAAACCCAAGACGAGCAGAAATCTTCTCTTTGACTCATCAAAAGCAGATGTGGAGAGACTGGGAGAGAATGAGAGCCCACCTGTAGGCCACATGGGGTCAACCTTCCCAGGAAGGGGCCCCCCCAGAGTCAACCAGTGGGCATGGGGAGGGAGTGCCCGAAGTGATGCGCTTCGCCAGAAAGGGCTTTACTTGAAAACCAGCCTCCGAGGCAGGACCTGGTGGTGCGCTCTCCATTCACTCAGAGCGGATGTGCACGGGCTGAGTGGCGCCTGCAGGGAGCGCTTCATCAAACCACGAGTGGGGAGAACAAATCTGCAGGAACTCCGTTTAACCACCAGGAGTGCTTAAAGGAATTGAGTGGTTTGTGCACAGTGATGCTAATAACGGCCCATGAGCCTTACTCACTGACATAAGAAAGTCTGGCAGACTCGACTTGCAGAGACTGCTAGTGGCTAGAGTCAGGTTCAGATCCAGGGACCCTTAGAAATTGCTCTATCTTTTTAGTGATCAGGAATCGGAGTCCCACGGAAGTTTCAAAGGTTGCTAAAAGACACATAACGAGATGCAGCAATACCAGAATTAATCCTAGGTCTGAATCCAAAACCTGTATTGTTTCCTTTGCTTTTATTTTTATAATAGGAGAAAATATTACCTATAATCCTGCCATCGTAATAGTAACTATGAATCTTTTTCTATAGCGTCTTCTTCCAGATCTGTCATGTGCACATATTTTATGTGGTGTAATCCCAGGGCACACTCACTTTTAATTGTGGCTTTTTTCTTAATACCATGTTGTCTGAGAGTCTTCATAATTCAATTTTTTATGAGAGCTACTTTTGGGGGAAACCACTATGACTTTCTTAACCATTCTCCTATGTCGAGCCTCTAGATTGCTTCCAATTTCCCTCTATTATACATAATGTTCTTATGAACATATTCATGCAAATAACTCTCCCCCATTTTAAATGGGTTTCTCTGGAGAAGGTCCTAGAGTTGGCATTCCTGGATAAGCCACGGTTCTTGATCACGTTGCATTCCAAAAGAGTCACCACTTTACACTGCCACCAGCAACACATCAGGATGTAACCCCAGCCAGCACTGGTATTTCACTTTATTTGCTAACTATTTAAGGGGGTAAAAAACAAAGCTCTTTCACTATACTAGGCCGTCTCTGTTTCCAATAAATGGCCACCTTCCAAGACCCAAATAGGGGGCTGAGTAATACATGAGATGAGATCAACCAGCTGTACAAAGAAGTCACTGACAATTTAACAAGAATGTGATTAAATGGCTACGTCCAGCATCTTAGTTCTAGCAATCCCTCAACGCTTCTCCCCGCTTTGTCAACCTGAGCCCTACGATGATTTCCACAAAGGCCGCCTCATTACGCACATAAGGCAGCACAGATCTCGAGAGAGCCCAGGCCCCTGGGTCCCAGGTGCACAAAGAGGCGCTGTGCTTCCTCTCAGCTCCGTGTATGTCCACAGACGGACACTCAGTAGAAAGTGCCATCCCCAAAGCAGGATGACGAAATTGTGGCCTGGGGAGAAGGCAAGGAGAGCCAAAGGTGAAAATCTCAGCCAAACTCGTTAGAATGCAAAGCTTCAAACTTGAGGTCAATGCAGAAGTCCTCCAAGAGATGTTGAAATCCTTGGCTAACTGCGGGAGAGGGTTCTGTTTCCTGTAATTAGATAGGCATTCTGAGTCTGAGTCTGAAAAGATGCCAAGTTTCATGGATCTCTTATCCACGCACCGGCGGGAGAACACAAAGTGTGCTTCGGGCGAGTACTTGGAGCCTGGAATTCCTCTAAGCATTCTGAAGTCCTGGGGAGAGACTTCTCACAAACAGGGACTTCACAGGCCCTCAAGCTTGCCAGCTCTCAAACGCACTGCTCAGAAAACTGGGCCTCAACTCCACCATCTGAAAAGCTGGGCTGAAATATGCTTTCCTTCATGAAAGAAATGCTAGAGAACCAGTAAAAACAGTGCTAGGTGAGCAAGGCCTCCAACGCTGTAACTGTCCACGCTGACGTGCTGGGGACAGGGCCATGATGGAAACGCACAGGGAATGCACTGCAGATCTACAGGGCTTTGGCTCCCAAGCTCACCTGTCTGGGGTTGAATCCAGGCTCTGCCACTGACTAGTTCTAGGACCTTGGGCAAGTTACTTAATCCCCCAGTGCCTCAGTTTCCCCATGTGCAAAATGAGAATGGCAACAGTGCCCACTTCACAGCACAGGAGTTAAAAGCATGAACTCTGGAGTCAGCTCTGCCACCCCCTGGCTGTGTAAATCAGGGTCCCTTACTCTCTCTGGCTCTGTTTTCTTATCTGTAAAATGGAGATAATAACAGTACCTGTTCACAGGGTTGTCAGGAAATGGTATTTGTAAGGGGCTTACAGCAGTGCCTTGCACAGTAGGTCCTATATAAGCATTTGTTAAATAAATGAAGAGTAACATAGGATTGCTTGAGGCTATAAGGCTGCTTGTCCCAATTCCTGGCATGCAGTCTTCTCCAAATGTTCAATTTTACTTTGAGGTATAGTGCAAAGGGGATCTTGGGGCAAAGAATCTAGGAGACCCAGGGCACCCTCCAGTGCTGCTTGGGGGCCAGCAGGAGAAGGGCTCGGCAGGGGAGGCTCAGGAAGAAGACCCAGGAGAAGTGACTGTGCAGGGGAAGCGGCTAGAGAAAAGCATTACTGAGGGGGCCCGAGGCTCCCAGTGCCCCAAAAAGCGAACTTCATCCAGCAGAACAGCCCTGGGCATAAAACCGAGGAAGACCAAAACAAGCAAAACAAATCTGTCCAGTTTACACAGCAAGTAAGCACTGGGCGTAAAATAAAAGACTGTAAATGCTAGAGCAGGAAGACCCTCTGTCCACAGGCATAAACCCAGACTTTTCACCTCCCAGGGAACCTCCCTGCACGCATGCACCCCTCCTGACCCTGGACATCCTGATGGAAACAATCTTCCCAGCAGACGGAACGTATCAGGAATTAATAAATTCATCCCCCGTTTTATTATGAATCAAATGCAAGGAAAACTGCCAATCAGAGCAGATAACACAACTAATCATCATTAACAGAGATCATCGAATTCCAATCAAAAGCCAAGAAACCTGATCCCACTCTCAAAACAACACTTCAGTTAAATCTCCAGCAGGCTTTTACAATACACAAACTAGTTATATTTTCAAAAACCCCTATGGATATGGGAACCACAAGCTGGGATCGATGACCTGGTTCTCCCCTTTCCCTCTCCATGTGGGAAGGAGAGGAGCTGGCAGGAGATGAGGTTCCTAGAGCCCGAGGCTCTACAGATGTCCTGAGTAGACCCCCTTCCATCAGCACTGTGTACAGACACAAGGTGCTGGGCGCCGGGATGAGGACGGGAGACTGTACATGTGCCTATGTGTGCGCATGCGTGGATGCAGCTGTGTGTATGCACGTGTGTGCAAACATGCGCGTGTGCCTGTCTGAGTGTGACAAGGCAGAGGGGTAGGAGGCGAGCTCCCTACTCGGCTTCCCGTGGCCTTCGGGCTGCTCTAAGGAAATGAAGGAGACTTGCCAGTTTTCACCACAGTCTCCCAGAAAATAAATTCCAGACTATGAACAAATTACATAAAGGGTGAAAGAAAGTAATGAGCGACAGGGACCCTAGAGGTCGGGGGCATCGGGGGACAACCTAAAGGGACTCCATATGGGGCCAGGTCAGACTCAGCTCTGAGGAGCTCCACCTCGAAAGAGGGGCGGCAGCTGGCCACGCCGGGCCAAGATGAGGTGGCTGGGGAAACATGTGAGTAATGACACTTCCTCTGTTTGTCTCAGCTTTGGGTTGCCCGGGGCTACCAGACCACAGATTCAGTGCTGGCCTGCCAAAAATAAGAGATTACAGGGCTCCGTGGAACATCACAAAAAAATAAAAGTCACACCACAAGGCTTTCACATGCAAAGATTGAGTCTGTCAGAGTTTTCTTTCCTGCCGGTTCCTTGTTGGGAAGGGAATCCAACTATACACTCAAGGACCTGCAGCTTCCTAATTAGCGATCAACAGAAACACGTGTACTCACACACACAACGTGTGGAACTATGTCAAAATGCTCCAGCCAAAACCCCAAGGTCATCGTCAAAACAGGAAAGAACAACAAGCAAATTAATGAAACAGGGTCATGTTTACATTCCTGTTGAAGTAGATAATCAAACAAACCCTATGATCTGATAATAATCATCTTTCTGTGAAAATATAGACGGAACTAAAAGACGTGATGTTCACACCTACTATATTTCAGGACACCATTTATGAACACACATCAAATAACATAACACAGACAAGAGCGCCTAGTTCAATAAGAACTGGCGTGTACACAGGACTCTAGCGAATGAGCACGTATCCCGCCCTTGCCCAAAGCTGCCGTGACAGTCTCACTGTGTATGGCAAAGACTGTATTGGCTATTGGATTGGAGCTCAACCCAGAAACAAAAGCAGGAGGAATCTGGTGTCTATTCTATTTATTCCAATGTTGCACAATTCTTCTCCTTGCATCCCCTCCAAATAAAGCTGGGCAGGGAAGGAAGAGTTGGTGATGTCATATGTTGACTGGGATCTATCTAGAGCCAACATAATTGACGGGTGTTTTCCTCCTAGGAACCTGGACTGAATTCAAAAACATAGCATAACATCTCTGGACTCTGAACCACGGCCATTATACCATCATGTGCTCCCCATCATAGGCTGAGGGCTAACTGTTCAATGGGTCTTTTTTTCTCCCAGTGGATTAATAAGACTCTGAATAAAAGCCAATACATCTGGACAATAAGGTTGAAGCATGAGAGGGGACCCAGTTGTTCAGGGAGACTTTAATTACACTTTACAACTGTGTGGGTAGATGAGAGTTCAGGTTGCACACCAACACCAGCCGGCACCACTGTCCATAAATTTAAACACTTCCTCACATTATGTTCTCTTCCTTCCCAGGGATGACAGGGATAAGAGATAATAACCCAGATGCAAAGGAGAGCTCAAGGGAACTTTTCTTTTCATAAAATTCCTTTAAGTGTAAATACCAAAAACCTGGAAAACCAGAAAGAAATAAGGAAAACTCAAAAATTTTCCGTTATTCCATCATCCAAAGAAAGTTATTATTAATATTTGAGGTATGTCTATCTAATCTTTTTTCCTACCCACTTATACACCCACGTATGATATTTTTTTACAAAAGTGGTAAATAATTTTATAGTATGTAAATTATACTTCAATAAAGCTCTTTAAAAAAAGTAACATCAAATTGGACACAGTGATCCTGGCCTGCTTTTTTCCATCAATATATTGTGAACATGTTCATATTAATAAATATTTTTCACAATGGTTTTTAATGACTACACACTATTTTGTCCTAGAGATGGCCATAATTTACTTAACCAATCACCTATTTTGGTCTTTTGCATTGTTTCTAATTTTTTCTCATCATAAACAATGTTACAATGAACATCCTTAGAACTAAATGTTTGCACGTTGACTATTCTGAGTCAAGGGGTATGGATATTTTTTGTTTATAAATTTTTAAAGTTCTTGTTAAATATTGTCTTACTACCCTCTAGAAATGCCTTATCAATGTGAACACCTATCATCAGTTTACGAGAACCCATTTCACTAACCCTAGCAACACCAGGCAGTACAACTCCTTTTCACATGTGAAAATTTAGTAGACAAAAACTTAACCCCTTGATATTTGAATTGGTATTTCCTTTATTACTCATTCAGTTGAATATGTTTTCATAAGTTTAACGGCAGAATTATTTCATCCTTATTTATATCCTTTTTCTATTAAAGTGTTCATCTTTTTATCAAAATGTTAAGATCCAGTTGGTTATTTCTGGCATACAGGAAAGCTATAAATTTGGAATACATATTTTTAAAGTGATCATCTTAAGAAGCTTTCTTCTTTGATCCATGATTTTCTTTAGTCAATTCTTTTGCATATTTAAGGTAAACCATCTAATGAGCAGCAATCATTTTGTTTTTACTTTCCAATATTTTTACTTCTTATTTTTCTTGTCTTATTACACTGGCTAGGACTCACAGAACAATGTTAAATAACAGTGACAGTAACTGGCATTCTGGTCCCTTACTCATCAGGGAGTAGACACGATGACTCTGCGGGCCGGCCCTGGTGCTGCAGCCCAAGTTCCATGGCCTGGGGATCTGACACAAAACAGAAGTTCAAGGCAAAGGGAGAGCAGTTGCTACGCATTTTCCAGAACTGAACAAAATGCCTTTGAGAAACACATACGATATCGGATACTAAAACAGACCAAATGAAGACAGTGCTAATATTTCCTACAGTAAATCCAAGACTTGACAGGGCAGGGATTAGGCTGAAGATGGCCAGACGTCAGACTTTTCATTAGTCCTGCAGTAAAGAAGTGTTCAAAACATGGCAGCCACAGAGCCTCACAGGCAGCCCACAGCTGATTTCCCAGCTCTGTACTTCCTCTGACTCTCTCAAGAGGAGGAAGGCAGGTTCTCCCAGGCATTCCTTCTCCTCCTCCTCCCCCAACTGGGTGCATTTCCTCCTCCTCCAGGGAGGCTTCTGAGACTACCCAGATGGAAGCTGTCCACTTGCCCTTCGGACCTGGCAGAGCACTCACCTGGTTTCTCCTCCTCCTTGGCACGACTTTCCAGGACACAATGACACCTCACTATCCAAATCTGGCCATCTGATTTCTCACTCAAACTCCATAAAATTGCCAAAAAAGACCTCCATTCAGTCAAAACAAACTGTTCTCAGGGAGGGGTGGTTACAGATTCTCACTCAGGGCCCTTCTCTTCCTCCTTCCACATGATGCTGAAGAGCTCAGCCACCTGAGACATCTCAGCCAAGGATGACTTGAAGTTGTGAACTTAAACGGCGGAGGGTGGCAACCACAGTCAGGTGCACTAACAGCTCTAAGAAGTGAGAGAGGACAGGAAGGGAGGAGGCCGGAAAAGGATGAAATGGAGACAAATATTCCCAATAGCCAGAGACCATTTGAGGAAGTTGTTAAAAACCCAACACTTTGAAGGTAAGCATAGTGCTATAACATAGCTTCACAATAATAACATGAATCACCAAGGAAGGCTTAAATTATGTTCCATTCCCTTCACTTAGAGGGAAATAGGCACTACCCTTAAAGAGGTATTTTTCATCAAAATAGTAAAAAGTGCTTTTGTTTTAAAGGGTAAATTTTTCAGGAGAGGATGGAAGGGGCCTTTCAGGAAGGAAGGGACTTAAAACATTCATCATGTGCCAGGCACATACTCAATACTCTGGATACTCTATCAAATTTAAGCCGCAGAGTAACCTTGAAACATCGTATTACAGATCAGAAAACTGTGGCTCAGAAGCATCGTATGATTCAGCAATTCCACCTCTGCGTGTCTGTCCAACAGAATTGAAAGCAAGGACTCAAACAGATATTTGTACACCCCCGTTCACAGCAGCACGATTCACAACGGCCAAAAGTGTCCATTCACAGGTGAGTAGATTTAAAAATGTGGTATGTAGATACAATGAATATGATTCAGCCTTAAAAAGGAATGAAATTCTGACACACGCTGCAACATGGACGAACTTGGAAGACATTACGCTAAGTGAAAGGAGCCAGTGATGAAAGGACAGATACTGTATGATTCTACTGATCTGACGTCCCTAAAATAGTCAAAGCCATAGAGACAGAAGGTAGAACGGTGGTTGCCAGGGGCTGGGGGGAGAGCAGGTATGGAGAGCTGTTGTTTAATGGGGAGAGTTTTAGTTTGGGAAGATGAAAAAGCTCTGGAGATGGACAGGGGTGATGGTTGAACAACAATGTGAACATACTTAATGCCACTAAACAGTACACTTAAAAATGGTTAAGAAGGGGGCTGGCCCCATGGCCGAGTGGTTAAGTTTGTGCGCTCCACTGCAGGCGGCCCAGTGTTTCGGTGGTTCGAATCCTAGGCACGGACATGGCACTACTCATCAAACCACGCTGAGGCAGCGTCCCACATGCCACAACTAGAAAGACCCACAACAAAGAATATACAACTATGTACCGGGGGCTTTGGGGAGAAAAAGGAAAACAATAAAATCTTTAAAAAAAAAAAATGGTTAAGAAGATAAATTTTAGTTTATGTATATATTATCACAATTTAAAAAAATAAAGAGGAAGGAAGGAAAGAAAAGAACGAAAACTGTGACTCAGAGAAATGAAAAATACTTGCCCAGCTGGTGTGCGGTAAAGGTAGGACCAACCATGTATGGCCAAATCCAGCCCAAGGCCCCTTCCCGCCACAGCACAGCCCTGGCACACCCCCTGCCCCTAGGGCACACTCCTGCGATGGTCCTTGCACAACAAAGGCTTCACTTCAACGCCCTGCTCCTGCCCTCCAGGAACTGACTCCCTCGAAAAGAAGGTTCCTCCCCAACAGCCTGCATATTCTTTGCGAACAGGGGCCATATCTGCACTTCTAATGCCTACATTGGTACCTACCACGTGGCCTAATAAACATCAGCTGAGAGGATGAATGGCTGGATGAATGAACAGGGTTTCTTAGCTGTGGAAACCACAGAGATAACTAAATTTGCTTACACAGAGCAATGGCTATGATGACACTGGGAAAGTGACCACATCCTTTCTTCTCGTTATCACCCGCCATCAGCCCACAACAATGCAGCCTCCCCCACCTGGCACAATATGTATTCTCAGTTCTAGTAGGCGCTCAGCACTGTTAGATCAGAAACATGTGGAAAGCAAGGATGGCGTCACCCTCAAATCCAGCGCATGTCCTGAAACCACGCTTCATGCCTGATGGCCCCTGATGATAGACACTCAGCAACATGCCAAGCAGGATCAGTACTGGCCACGGAGAAAGACAACCAGGGCTTCAGTCCCCATTCGGTTTCATATTAGCTGGGTGGCCTTGGGCAAGTCCTTAACCTTTCAATTCTGCAGTTTCCTTATGGGAAGTGGGGGATATTTCCTGCTCTATCTATCTTACAGAGTGAGAGCGAGGGTCCTAGGAGAGGGCAGCTGTGAGTAAAGGGGCCTGTAACTACAAATGCAGAATGTAACTAGTCAGTACTCTCACCTATGGAGAGGGAGCATGGCCATCGGAGGCAAGAATGGACTGGCCTGGGAGATCACCAGTACTCAGCCAAGAAGGCCCAGGCCTGGCGAGCTACAGAAAGTGTGCCTAGAAGAGGTACACTTAACTACAGGGCCTCTGCCAAGTTCCCTCCCTGGCACAGGACCATTAACCTGCCCACCCCACCATAAAGCAGAATGAAAGATGGTCAAAAAAAGGCAGCAAAACAGAACTCACTCTGGGCCCCACGGTGAGAGGGGAGCAAATCCAGAGGGGCCAGAGGCAGCCATTCCAGCCAGCCAGGAACAGGGAACCCCAGGGAGAGGGCTCCAGGGGCTGTCCGGTGGGAGAGCTGAGAGTCCTGCTTTTCTGGGGTGTCCTTGATTTCAATTATTCTTTCTCATCTCTATGAACATCCTTGTACATTTCACATCAGATGTCCCCTTGCAGGGTCAGGAAAACATACTCAAAGCCTAGTTCTCACATCACAGGTCAAGACAAGTTTGACTAAGAGTCAGTGAAGGAGTGGACTGGCCTTAAAATAAAGCCTAAAATGAAAATCACAATGAGATACCACCTCACACCCCCAGGGATGGCTGTAATCAAAATAACAGACAATAACAAGTGTTGACAAGGATGTAGAAAAAATGGACCCCACTGCTGGTGGGGATGAAAAATGGTGCAGCCTCTACAGAACAGAGTACGGCAGGTCCTCAAAATGTTAAAGATAGAGTTACCAAATGACCCAGCAATTCCATTCCTGGATATATACCCAAGAGAAATGAAAACATACATCCACACAAAAACTTGTCCAGAATGATCATTCATTGGTAAAAGCCAAAAAGTAGACACAACCCAAATGCCATTAACTGACCAATGGATAAGTAAAATGTAGTACATCCATACAACATATTATTCAGCCATAAAAAGGAATGAAGTATTGACGCACACTACAACATGCATGAGCCTTGAAAACATTATGCCCGGCAAAAGCAGACAGACACAAAAAGCCATATATTGTATGAGTCCATTTATCTGAAATGTCCAGAATAGACAAACCTATAGAGGCAGAAAGTAGATTAGTGTTTGGCATGGGCTGGCAACTTGGGAGTAGCTGCTAACTGGTATGAAGCTTCTTTTTGGGGTAGTAAGAAGGTTCTGAAATTAGACAGTAGTGATAGTTGCAGAATTCTGTGAATATACTAAAAACCCACTGAATTGTACACTTTAGAAGAATGAATTTTATGGTATATAAATGACATATAAATTTTTAAAGAGTCTATATAGTTTGTATAAGCCAACACATAAACACGTGCACGTACATAATGAATGAATGAGTGAACGAAGCCTCAGCTGAGAATACCCTATTACTCAGCATCTTTTCTTGATGAAATTCCTAAGAACAAGCAAGAAGAGGCTGTTTTTTGCAAACTGACTTAAAGACAGAGAATGAGAGAAAGAAAGGGCTGAGCCAATACGGGAAGAGGGAAAACAATCAGGAAATAACATTTCCTGGCACAATCATGGATGGAAAACCTATCGGTCGCTAGAGGCCACCTTTACTGGCAAGGAGACAATGGAAAAGGGGCTTTATGTCAGAGAAGCAGAAATGCTGCATAGAACGTGGTTTCTGGATCATCCGACTCTCTCAGAACTAAGACATAAAAGTCAAATGCCCATTTGCACAAGCCAAAGAAACCAGAGAATACGGTTGAGTTAAGAACTTTCCATGCCCCTACATAGAAGAACCTATTTCTTTTTACTTATCAGCTTTTCCAGTCTGTCTTCATGAAGAGGCCTTCCCATTTAATGAAAACTCACATTTCACCACAAAGAAGGACGACATCATCTTCTTCAGCTATTCTCTGGAAGGTAAGCTTTTTCTCAACGATGAGTTTTTGCACAGTGGAAAAGCTTCTGTTTGCATCACCAGCACTCACTGTGGGGAGTGAGCTGAAATGCACATAAGCACACTAGTACGGATAGGAAGGTGCATTATGGGAGAAAGGGCACAGAAGTGGCCTCAGTCCTGCCCCCGAGGTCACACCAGCCCCTGGGCATTAGTTTCTCCACTGCAAAATGAGGAGATTGCAATAAACAATCTCCAAACGTGAGACACAGCCTCACCTGGGGCCCAGTCAGGCAAACAGCCACCCCCAGTAATACAGATTTTGGTGCTGAAGCTTTACCTACCCTTCAAGTCGACCTTTATTTAAAAGCACCTTTTCCTATAATATAAAGATAGAAAATGATCAGCTATCTTGAATCTCCTGCTATGCAGAATATAAAATTCAGCAAACGAATCTTCCTTTTCCAAAGTAAGATGGAAAATACGTTTTTATGGGGCTGGGGGAGAAAACTCTCCAATAAACAGCTGAAAGCCTTCAGCAAGAAAAGAAATTCAGGCGATGGTGAGGATGGGCCACCGTAACATCAAATAAAAGGCCATTCCAGAGCCATGCTGACCATTTAATTGACTCCTGATGAAAGAAGAAGAAGAAAAAAGATGGATGATGAAATGAGAGGGTTGCTGAAGTCTATCACCAAAAATAAATTTACCCCTGGGGCTGGCCGTGCGCTGCTTCCACAGCCCAGGGTTCGTGGGTTTGGATCCTGGGCGCAGACCTACACACAAAATCAAGCCATGCTGTGGCAGCATCTCACATACAAGATAGAGGAAGATTGGGGCCGGCCCAGTGGCACAGTGGTTAAGTTCACACGTTCCACTTCAGTGGCCTGGGGTTCGCCAGTTCAGATTCCGGGTGTGGACATGGCACCACTTGGCAAGCCATGCTGTGACAGGCGTCCCACATATTAAGCAGAGGAAGATGGGCATGGATGTTAGCTCAGGACCAATCTTCCTCAGCCCAAAAAAGAGGATTGGCAGCAGATGTTATGTCAGGGCTAATCTTCCTCAAAAAAAACAAAGATAGAGAAAGACTGGAGTGATGTTAGCTCAGGGATAATCTTCCTCAAGCAAAAAGAGGAAGATTGTCAATAAATGTTAGCTCAGGGCCAATCTTCCTCACCAAAAATAAATACATAAATAAATTTACCCCTTCAAACGTCCCAGTATCCAGGTGTCATGATAGAAAGGTATCAGGAGCAAAACTGGTCTGGAGCGCCTGCTCCTCCCTCCTTCGCAGCCTACCCGAGGCCCGTCGCACCCACCATCTCACCGAATCCTCACGGCCACCCTATTAGGCGAGACAAGCTGATCCAGGCTCTTCTGACAATTGATAAAACCAAGACAGAGATGTGGGGCAACTGGTCTGAGCTAATACGTAGCAGAGTCAAGAACAGAATTAATGTCTCCTGATTCCCAGCTCCATGAAGTTGTCGTCAAGAAGTGCAGGCCTCAAATTCTTTCCATTACACCTCATGCTGCTCCTTGGATTATCTCCATGAAGGAGAAAACAATGTGCAGAACAGCAATCCCAATGCTGAGAAATCGTTTGCTTTTCCTCCCTTGTCCCTGCTCCTCCTCAAAAAATGGCATCTGCCTCAGGTGTCTCCCAGCCAGACTGGCGAAGAGCTGAGCCTAATGAACCTCACAGGGGCCACGCCAAAGTGCTTCAGAGGGATGAGGAAAGATGAGACCCAGGCAAGGGCAAGAAGACCCGTGAAGCAGCTTGTGTGACGGAACTCAGCACACTCTGGCCCTGCATGGAAAAGGGCCCCTGGCCTCCCAGAAGAGGATTAAGCTCAGCGGATGAATGCATGGCATCAGTTACTCCTCCCCATTGCCCTCCAAATCCCAGCTGTGATGCAGGGGGAAATCTAGGTCATCAATCCCATGCTGCTGTTGGGAGACCAGAGATGCTCAACACACCATCTTGGTGAGCATCTGCCCCTACTGGGCACAGCCTCCTGTTTAGTGAGAGACGTTTGCTTTCTGATCACTTTCTCCCTTTATATGACAGAAAAAATACTTTTAAATAAAAGTTGGATGGAAGAGCAAGATAAAGCTTGAACACCAAAATCTTTCTGTTTTTGGGGGATGGATATTAGCTCCACGCCTAACTGCAAACTCCAGGTGGGGGCCGCATCTGGGATGTTTGCAAAGCACCTGGCACAAGCTGGGCACAGAGCAGCATTCACGAGCACACTTTTTCATTGTCAAAAAGCACAGAGTACTCCTTTATTCTGTGGTCTGTGAGTGCCGTTAGCCCGGAGGCTTGGATCAGAATCCCAGGCCCGACACTGGCAAGCTCCGTGGCTTCTCTGGGCTTCCCATTTCCTCATTTATGGCAAGAGGATAAGCCCACCTCTCTTCAGGTTGATAAGGATTAGAAATGGTGTGTACAGGGCTTGTGTGGCACAGAGCCCCAGTAAATGATATCCGCTACCTACTCCCTCCAAATTACCATCTTGTGTGCAACAGACGGCGTCATGCAGCTCCTCCCTACGATGCCTTGCAGGTCAGTGGAAGGATCCAGAAAGCAGCCACTGGGTCATTCCCTTTCAGAGCTCATCAGAGAACAAGAGAAGTGAACGCAAGCCCCTTAGAGGAAGAGCGACAGACATCTAAATGTACCTGAGACAGCCCCAGTTTACGTTATTGTCCTGGGGTAACAATTAGTGGCACCCCCTTTCACTCTTAAAAGTGCACCCATTTGGACAATGACTTAAATGCCCATCCTACCTACAGGGCTGAAGCCCGCAACTAATTATGTAAAATGACGCTTAAAACACACCACCAATACCATGCCTGAGCTGCTGTACTCTGTCAGGTTTGCATTTAAAACTCTGAAGCAAAAATTGCATTTCCTCTGAGACACGAAGTCCACCGCCTTCTCCTGGGCTGAGAGTGGCCCCAACATATCTATCAACCCCTCAAGGCATCATTTTCTAACTAGACTCTCTTCTTGCCTTAACTACATATCTGTTCTGCCTGCTTTTTTATCCCTCATGATTTGTGCAGCTTATAACCAAGGCAAAAAAAGCACACAAATAACAATCATAAGGACTCCCAGCTGAAGGAAAGGAGCATGAGACGTGCATGTCGAAGAAAAGGCAGCTGTTTGTCTGTCAGAACTGGTCAATCCTGGGTCAGGGACCGGCGCTTTCATCTCCGAGGGGTCCAAGGCAGTCCCTTCATTTGATGCCACGAAAGAGGAATGAGTCACTCACCCCACCCGCCCAGGGAGGAGCGAGCTCCCAATGCTGCCAGGACTCTCCCGCCACACTGCTCTGAATGTTAGGCTCCATATGACTAAATGCTTCCTTAGCCGAAACACCCACTGGGGAAGAATTTGCCACTAATGCTGCCAGAGGAATGACCCCAGGCGATGCACTGGAAGCTCGTGGAGCTGCAGGCCTGTAGGAAGGTGAATGTGAGGCAGGTTAGTGAGGAATGCAAACTGCCTAACGAGATAGTAATGAATCCACAAGAGAGACTGAGGGGTCCGGGCTTCAAGAGCACAATAACAACCAATTATAAAGTTGGCCTCATTTGAATTCCTTTTTTGGCTGAAAATTCAAATCTAGAAAGAGTTATTGACTTGAGGAGCTGTTTCCTGGTGACATTGCTTTGCATCTGCAGGCCAGGGTGTGTTGTCAAGAAATTCAGGCCCCAAATTTTCGGGCCATTATTTGGAGGGGGAAAAAAAAAAGTGAAAAGTAAAATTTAGTTTTTTGGTATAAGAAGCCATTTTAAAGGGCTTCTTATACGTAGTTGTTTTTCCTGCTATGTTCAAAATAGAAACTCTATCACATGGGCTTGAAGATGAAACAAGCCTTGAACTCTCTTCCTGACCTCACCAAGTGGCAGCACAGAGAGACAACCCACCTGAAGTCAGCTGTCACATGACTGTGTCCTTAGATCAGGAGAGGCCCAGCTGACCAAAGATAGACAGATACACGGATATAGATTAGACAGATGATATATTTTTAGACAGATAACAGGTAGATAATAGATTAGATAGCTAGATATATAGACTAGATAGATGATAGATTAGATAGATAATTGACAAATGGAGATTGATTGATTCACACATGTACCAAAAGTGTCACAATAACCATTTTTAATTAGTATGGCACGAACAATCTCACTCACTTTTCACACAATGCTAAGCAATAGGAATCTATTGTCTCCATTTTATAGATGTGGAAATTCCATCTAGAAATAGATCAGACGACTGCACTCAAACAGAAAGTATTAGAAAGGGGAATTAGACTGAGATCTTCTGATCCCTGGGGCTGGCCCATCCCCGCCCTGTGGTGTTACTTGCAGTCTTGTCCTCTGAAGCAGTGAGTGAATTCCACTCAGCTGGGAGAGGGAGGCTGCGAAGGAAGACCCGAACGGTTGCCTTAAGAGTCCGTGATTCCATGTTATTACCAGGCTCTTTTGATTTTTCCCTCACAGGCTCCCCACAAAGAAGGATTCCAGTTCTGACCTATCATTAGCGGCAGATTAGGTCATAAACACTATTGATTCAACCTAAAGACAGTAGGGTTTTCTCAGGGAAACCAGCACAGCAGGTGGTCCACAGGGCTGGGGACAGCAGGTCACACTCCAGCTCCACTCTGCCTCCAGCACTCCCTCTCACCCCACCACCTGGCCCTCTTCCTGCTCCTCGCCTCTTACCCCACTTCCTCCAAGTCCTAACCAGTGCCCTATTAGGGTGTTAGCCAAGTAAAATCTTCCAGGACACCAACGACAACAACTGAAGGAGTAGGAGGCCCTTTTTGATGACGTTAGCTCAGCCTCACCCTGTTGCATAAGCTTTCAGAAGGCCCGTGGCTACAGAATCCACCCACCCCAGGTCGCGACTGCAAATCTCCCTCCCGCCACAAAGAGGACAGGATACAGCAGAGAGCCAGGGGCAAAGGGCACCTCTAGCTTTTGGAAAACCTTGGCGGACATTCGTTCAGTTTCAGCAGAAGTCCAGCTGTTGGACAAGCACGTAGGTCCATGGTTCTTAACCCTGCCCATCACCTAGAAGCTTTAAAAACTACCCCTGCGCAGGTCCACCTAAAATAATTAAGTCAGAAGATCTGCTCTCTGTATTTTGTGAAAACTCTCCCGGGGGTTCTAGCCTGCAGTCAGAGTTGGTAACTACTGCCCTGGCTCATTGCCAGATTCCCTTCCCCAGATAGTCAGCCTCGGCCAGAGACCCAACCCCCCGCTGCATCTTCTCTATCATTAGGGGAACATTTAGTCACATTTAAAGAAAGCTGCCTCCCAAATGGGTTAACCAGAAAGAACTCTAATTTCTACTCACTATAATTCCCCTGTATCATTAACCACGGCAGCTAAGATGGACTCAAAGCAAGGAATCTGGGTAAATGGCTTCACCTAACAACAGCAGCAACTCGGAGATGAAGGCCTCAAAACCCAAAGAGATAAATAACCATTTCCCTAGAAATAGCGAGGTCTTCTCAAAGACGAAAACAGGGAAAGGACGGGAGAGGGCCCAAATGGAGTGATTTGGGGCCAGAGGTATGGGAGTAGGTAGGAAAACGCAAATCCCTTGGCCAACGACTCCCTCAGACAGTCATTTTCCCCTTTAAAACACTGTGTACCATTAATTTTTTAAAGAAGGATAGAGTATTCATCCATTATGGGTTCCCATGAAAAGCAAAGCAAACCAATGCAAACCTAGGCAAGTAAAGCGAAAGGAGTGCACTGTCCTGGTTCCCGTCTTGAACAGGAGCAATGTCAAACAAAACCACTGAAAATGTACAGTGTGGTCAGGAGCTTTCTGAAGTGACTAAGCGGGGATGTCCCTTCTTACTAAATACCTCCTTCCCCTACAACTCAGCATGGAAGCTGTGCAGGGACCAGTCATGTTGCCATGGTTTCAAGGGAAGGTAAGCAATGGGGAAGGCAGACATGGAACAGCGCACTTCCTCAAGCCCTAGGATTCCCCAGAGGCAGAGGGGCTGCCAAGACGGGAAGGACAGGGAGAGAGGCGGGGAGGGTCAGGGCTCTCCCACAGCCCACCTTTCCAGCCAGAGCAGCCCTGCTCACATCAGGCTTCTCTGGCAGGTAGGGGGTCCCGTGGAAGATTTCACATGAGAAAAGGGTGGCCCCAGAACAACGACATCAAAGCTATCAAGAGCAGAGGAGCAATGGGGTCGAGGCTTTGGTCCAGACTCATCCAGCTGCTTATCGGGCAGCCAGCACTGGCAGCTTCCATGTACACTGGGGGCCACAGAAAAACTGACAGGGCTTGGGGCCAGCCTGGTGGCGCAGTGGTTAAGCGCACACATTCCACTTCTCGGCAGCCTGGGGTTCACCGATTCGGATCCAGGGTGCAGACACAGCACTGCTTGGCAAAAGCCATGCTGTGGCAGGCATCCCATGTATAAAATAGAGGAAGTTGGGCATGGATGTTAGCTCAGGGCCAGTCTTCCCCAGCAAAAAGAGGAAGATTGGCAGTAGTTAGCTCAGGGCTAATCTTCCTAAAAAAAAAAAAAAAAAAACCTGACAGGGCCTGATCCATGCACTCCAGAAGTCTTTGCCCAGCTCACTCAGCCAGGACACAGAACTAGGGTTTCTTTGGACACATGTGTGTCATGCAGGCTCTTATCTAGCCCCAGGGAACCCTGAGCCCACAGGAGGCTGACCACTGAAAGCCTGTCCCTCACATCCAAAGGCTAGAAAGGCCTTGCTGGAGCCCAGCATTTCCACTTGCCCATCACTACTCCTGGCTCAAGCTGTCACTCTCGGCCACAGGACTGACAGGAAGTTCCCAACAGTTTGAACATCCCACTCCTATGGAAAGTCACAGATGCTCTGGAAGCATCGATTACTGAGACTCTCCCAGCTCTGCAGACAACACCCATAGGCAGAGTCAGAACTGAATCGGGGAAGATGCAGATGCCTTCTGAAGAGAAGAAGGCCCACCCTCTTCGAGGGCTGGGGTGATGTCCAAACCATAACTGCCAGCTCTCAGGGCCACGAGCCAGGCAAGAAACCCCTGGGTAGATGCGGGTAACTGCCACAACGTCCATGAAATAGGGCCTGGGGATCCAAACAGGAGTGTCCCTGCTTCTAGAAAGGCCTAGCAGACCCTAAACCCCACCAGGCCATGAGGCTGGCTGGTCGAGCCCAACCCAGTGGTCTCCTTCATGAGAAAAGCATTTAGTAAAGCATATGCGCTGGACCTTGGCAAAGTGCTGTGCTGTTTCTCAGGATGCTTCAGCTTTTGCACTCTCTTCCTCCATCCTGCTCAGCACCACATCTTAGGCGATGAGTCCAAACTGTCCCAAGGAGTGAACGGATCCTTCTGGTCCAGTCATTCGTGACCAACATCTGCACAGTGATACCTCAGCAGGCCATCCCACGGTGTTCTGCTTGCAGAAGGCACTCATGTCCTCAGGCGAAACGCGTGAGCTCGCTTATGTGGGGCCTGGGGAGACGCGAGGAGAAGCGGACAGAAAGAGCCCACGCTGACAGACCATTGGATAACGTGGCTTTCTAATCGCCAGGCCACAGGCAGATTCTGTGGCGACAACTTTGGTCCTGGACTTTGAAACTTGAGTCTGATGTGGTCGGGCTTTTTGGTAAACACTTTTTAGCCCGAGTCAAATGGATGATGCAAAGGGAATAATCAAAGTATCAGTTACAGACATTCATATTATAGTGTGTGTGTGTTCACACGTGGACTCTTCAGAAGCCGGGAGCAAACCCAAACGTCACATGGATGAAAAAATGACAAGCAGTGGATGTACCACAGTGACACTCGGAGCCACATAGCCTCAGGAAAGTCCCGCCAGCAGGGCCGTGGGAAGCCACCTTGCCTTTATCCCAGGCCTCCTGCCGCCCAGGCGGACTCCCTGGCTGGGACAAGCCCAAGGGGTTTTGGGGAATGACCACTGGGTCAGCCATGGTTCTTGGGGCCACTTCTCCACAGATCTGACCCTGTGACTCAGGGAGCAAGCTCTCTCACAGGAGGACCCACGCAGGAGCTGCTGTCCCCACCTCCTTCCGAAACAACAATCTAGACAAGGGGGCTGTCCCCATGCAAGACCTCAGGGCGACGCCGAGGATCTGGGCTTTCCCCTCCTGTCTCCTCCCCCAACTGCCGAGACAGTCGACTGGCTGACCAGTGACTCGAGGGCTGGGGCAGCAGAAACAGGGGGCTGCTGAAGAGACAGCTGCGTGGGTCGAAATGAACACAATTAACAGACATGTAAATCCTCCTCCCACCCCAGGATGCTCAGTCCTCTGACATCACACTCAGATGGAGCAGGAAACCAAGTCCCATTAGCATATCCATTCATTCGTTCATTCATTCAACAGCAGGCATTAATGGAGTGCCTCAGGAGGGAAACCCTGCTGGGGGGTGGGGAATACTAAAATGAAAGGGACACAGGGGACTTGATCAAGCTGTAACACAGGATGAATGTCATAAGGGCCACGGGATAAAAACCCATTGTTTGCCGAAGTGCAAAGAAGAGGTCACAGACGACAGTGAAGGGGGCTGAGCAGGGGCTTCAGGCCAGAGGTGGCACCTCAGCTGGGCCTCGAAGGGTACGAAGATTCTCAGAGGCAGAAAAAGAAGGGAAGGGCATTCCTGGCTGAGCTGACTACATCAGTCTGGGCAGTAGGACGGGGCCCCGTCACGGAGGGCTCTGCCACTTGGGCTGCATTCTCCAAGCGAGAGGGAGATCACCACTGTGCTGGAGAAAAAGCTGGGCTGCCAGGAGACTGTGGGCCGCAGAGGCGGGATGTCAGGGGCAGTGAGAGCCCTGAGAAGGCTGGGGCAAAAATCCAGTAGAGATGACAAAGGTCTGAATCAGTGGCAGTAAAGGAGCAGGCGCAAGAGATAAGACTGAGACAAAATGAACTCAATTCAGCACAGGGTGACTGCAGATCCAAGCCAGCATGACATGAGGGCAGCCCTCCCGGGACTGGGTTCTGGAAGAGACACAGGAGTGCGGGGGAGGACGGTGCCTCTGAATGGGGATGGCTGGATGGAGGAACCCGAGGCACATCCGGGGAGCCCCGTGTAACAGAGTGTGACAGGTCCAGAGTGGAGGAGACAGGGGCCCTTCCAGCACTGCAGCAGCGGCCTGTCCTCGCCTCTCTGTGCTCAGGCAGATCCTGATCTCTGCCTGACTGATCTCTGCCTGACGGCAGCACCCCGGAGGCGGGGAGGAAGTCCTCCTGGGCATGTGGTGCTCAGGCCTCCACACCCTCAGGGAAAGCCATGAGCTCAGGGTAGCAGAAATCAGTCAGGCTCTCTTCTCTGACCCATGCTTTCTGATCCTCCAGGATCTAGAGTCCACAGACCTGGCCTGGACTCCGGAGATCCATACTTCCAAACAACTCCCCAGGTGCACTTTACAATCGCCAGTTAAAATGCAGATTCAGCTCAACTCTCTACTTCAATAGGTTGGGTGGGGCCCAGGAAGCTGAATTTTTAAGATGCACCCCAAGTGACAAGGGGGTTCACAGTCTGCTGACTCTGCTTGGAGAAGCCCTGTGCCCAGATGTTCAGATCAGACTCTCCTGCAGCTGGAGCCTCCTTGCTCTGGCTCTGCTGGGAAAGTAGGGATCCAGAGGGGGTCTCTACAGAGGCGGGGGTCTGCTGGCACTGAAGGTGGGATGGAGTAATCATAACTACCAGATCTGCATGCTCACTACGGGCCAGCTTCTGTTCTGGGGCCTCCACACTCAATCTCAGTAACAAGTGTCCCCATTTTGTAGGTGAGACAACTGAGGCTTAAAGCAAAGGTCACATAGCTGGCAGGCGGTGGAAGCAGAGCTGCAGGTATGTGTTCCACACCTGCCCCCTGCACTGAGTCACAGGGTAAGTACTGGCCCTTCCCTTTGGCCTCATTCTTCCCCAGCTGCTTCCCAGAGACTCTGGGGTCTTAACTCTGAGGATCACAAAGCCCCCAGGAGGCCAGAAGGGTTTTCCCCAAGCAGCCACCCTACCACCTCTATGACCCCTCGGCCGCTCTGGATGCCGTCTGCACGATGCGTCTGGAGCCACTGCCCACCCAGCACTGGACAGAAAGGGCAAAGGGCGTTCCCTCTGCCCTGCGCTGGGTGCCCCACACAAAGATCTCATTGTACATCCCTCAATGGGCAGCTCTGTCTGACGGCAATAATATTATTTTCTGCTGCTGCTGTGTCACCCCCATTTTTAAACTGGGAATATTCGGCTATATTTTCCTCTGCAGCCAGTGCCACTTCAGATAGAAATGAAGCCTCCAGGTTCCATGACCTGGGAAACACACAGCAGGGGACAGGTGAAGACTCGCCTGCAGGGGCTGGCGACCTGGCCTGGAGAAGCTCAGAAAGACGGGAGGACGGGGGTGCGGGCGGCGTATCAACTTACTTCAATGGCTTGTTTCTGCAAGTTTTCACTTGAATCTCTTCAGAGCACCCAAAGCATTTATTTCTGGCCTTGATACCCATTAAAGAAGCTACAATCTCACTGGAGCGGGTTGTAGGTACCAACGAAGTCACCTGAAGCTAGCTATTCCTCTTTGCAAGGCTCCTCCTCTGTAAAGCATGCCCCAGACGCTCACTCACTTGAAGCCATGCAGGATGTATGAGCAGCAAGCGGGAAAAACATCCCGATTTCCTCCCCTGTGTTATCACCACTGTCTCCTGAGGGGAGGGCAGGCTAGTGGGAATTCTATAGAGGCCAGTAGCCACGGCGGTTATTTGCAAGAGTAGTTAATATTTTTCTCAGGCCATAAAAGTATTGGAATTTGGGGGTGTGACAACTCTGACCACATCCCCATCACCTCTGATTACTTTCACTCTCTGGGGGTTTGTTCATTAAATCCTCTGACTCTAACCCAACCGAGTGCATCAGAGACCCCGCATTAACACTCAGTCGCATTCTGCCCAACTGAGCAGGGCTGGTGGTCTGCCTTCTCACTTCTGCCTCATTCTGCTCTGCCACAAGGCTCTGCTGACTATTCCGGGCCCCCTGGGCCAGGTGCAGGACTTGTTGAGACGTCTCTTGTCCCCGTACAGAAGGAACCACCTGGAATGAAGAGAAAGAAGCCCATGGCCAAAGAGAAAGTCAGGGCATCAGCAAGAAGGAAGGGATGTGCCCACATGGAGAAGGGGAAGCAGAAAAGGGATGGAAGCAGAGCAGGGATCAAAGAATGGGTCAGGTGTGAGGAATACCCAAGAGGAGAAATCAGACGACGGGGTCTTTCAAGTAAGTCTGAGAGAAAACAGGCCCTTTGTGGATCTGCTGAGCAAAGTCCATTGGTTAGAGGCAGACTCTGGCTCTGAGCTCAGTGAACTAGCACCTGTGCGATCTGGAGAGGACATCCAGGATCATCCAGTGCCCATCCTTCCCTGTGCAGATGAGCAGCCCAAAGAAGTGAAGACACTTGCCCGAGGTCACACAGCAAGTCAGTGTTGAAGGGAGACCAGAACTCCAGATGCCTGGTTGGGGCGTTTCCACTACAGAGGGCTCCCACCCAGCAATTCCTCCAACAACAGACATCACTGACCACTCCTTCGGGAAATATTACTTGTGGATTATTAATACTCTGTGACCAATGCATGGGTCTACAGGGCCCTCACACAAATGCCAAACTGAGGCAGATTATAACCTTGACTTGGCCTTCCAGGCTGACACCCAAACGGTCTGTGCGGCTCCACAGCCGGCCCTGGAGGCGGGCCAGAAATGCCCACTGGTGCCAAGTGAGGCCTGACAGAGACTACTGACAAAATGGCGGGCTTCTCCATGTGGTGAGAGTCCCGAGGTGCGTGTGGAGGCCCTCCTTGGGAAGGGCACCCATTAGATTAGAAGGTGATATGTGCAGCAAGAACGAGGCAGTGAGGCCTAAACCTGGAGGCTCTGTCTGGGCAGCGATGAGGATGCTGAAACAGAAGAGAGCGGTCCCTGATCCTCCAGGACCGAGAGAAGACCAGAAGCTGAGAGTGTGACTTAAAACACAGGGAGCCCACACTAGGAGGGGATGGCAGGGCAAGGTTCTCCCAGATGGTAGGACAGAAAATAGGAAGCTTAGAGCAGACACCCAAGTTACAGTTAAAAAGACCAACATTCGGAAAAATAACCAGTAAGCTAGTTTCTCTAAAGCATAAATAGATAAGTTCTTTCTACTGTGACCCTCTTTTGAACTGAACTGTAAGCTTTTATGACAGACTGTAGATTGACTTTCACTCTTGGATAAAAATCGTATTATTTTTTTTAAACATGTGTCTGATGGGCCAGTGTGCAACTTGCCTCCCCCCTCAAAAACAAAATGATATTTGTCAAAGGGACAATCAATGGGCACACTGGAAACTGACCATTCACAAGCAACGTGTGCTATGACCCCAGGAGGCAGACTTTAGATTTGGCTGAAGGAAAAGCACAAATCCTTCGGAGCAGCACATAAAGGGCATCTGGCTGGTGGTGGAGGCAATTTTCATATCTAAATGGCAATTAACAATATCTGTGGGGGCTGGCTCTGTGGCTGAGTGGTTAAGTTCACGCGCTCCACTGCGGCGGCCCAGGGTTCGGATCCTGGGCGCGGACATGGCACCGCTCGTCAGGCCACGTTGAGGCGGCATCCCACATCCTACAACTAGAAGGACCTGCAACTAAGATATACAGCTGTGTACAGGCGGGGTTTGGGGAGACAAAGCAGGAAAAAAAAAAAAAAACACCAATATGTGTGGGTCCTTCTCCAAGCAGGACTGCCCAATCCATTTATGTCAAAGCAAGCCAGGAAGCATCCCCCGCATTTGACTTCCTATCATTTGCCGCACTCCACTCTCATTCCACGATGCACCCTCAGGAATTCTTTAAAAATCAAAATCAAGTACTTACGAGCAAAGGCTCAACATTAATAGCTTTGAAGATTACTCCAAATGCTATTTTCAAAGTAACCACAATCAAATCACATTTTCGGGTTAAGGAAGACAAAAGCTCTCAAGCAGAAAAAGAAAGAAGCCACTCCTTTTATCCAGCCCAAGTTCTCCAGAAGCAAATTCTCAAGTTCAACTGGAAAACTCAGAGTCGGACAGAAAATGAGGAGAAGGAGACGAGACAAAGGCTGGCCCACCCCAGCCCCTTATGTGGTAGATCAGCCCACTGCCACTTCAGCAGCTTCGAGAAGGAAAGAATCCAACAGCACAGACCCGTGTTCCCAAGCACTAAGATGATCACGTTTAAGCTGTCTTACTGATCATGGTGGTCCCCCCAGCCAGGGCTGCCTTGGTGCCTTGAAAGAAGTCATCGGCGGAGGTCATTCCCTGGTCAGGCATCTGGAAGCGGGTATGGACGTCAATCCCTCCAGGGATCACCATCCTGGAATGGGCTTCGATGGTTTTCACTCCTCCTGGTACAATCAGGTTTTCTCCTATTTGCCTAAATAAACAGGGTGGGTGATAATGGTTGTAAATGAAACATCCTTGAATCAAATGGAATCTGACAGACACTTTCACCAAGCTAAAAACTCTCCTTCCCTACATTCCGCAGACTTGCTGTCATTCATAGGTGTGCTCCCTGCCCCCTACCCCCATCTAAGAGGCAACGCAGAGCATACTAGACAACAAAATTTAAATAAAGCCTCAGAGGCTCTGATCAAAGAGGTTTATCTACCAGAAAACCCCTAAGATCAAATGATAACAAGGCCCCAGGATATTTACACAAAATGCCTACACTTTCTCCATAACATCTATCTTTCCAATACAGAGAAAACAGATGGAAGAGTCGGGGTAGAACAAAACAAAGCAGCAATAATAATAATAACAGAACACTAAGATTGAAACTATAAATTTGGAAGTAGGTGATCAGCAACTCAAATAATAAAAGCAGAAAAATTAATACTTATTATGTTGGGGGATATGGATTCATTTCCAATTTTTTAAAAATATCTTTGCTACATCTTTCTACCAGTTTTTTTTTCCAAAGGAAAAAGTAATCAAGGAGGGGTTGATAAAGTTCTAAAACAAATTAGTGACGACTAAAAATAGCACACAGTCTTGCTCACTTCTAGGCCAGTGTCTTTCCGCTGGACCAGATCATGCTGCCTTCTAATTGGGGGAAAATGGAACATGAAAGTCATGGTATTTGAGAGCCTGGAGCCGAGACTGTCACAAGCAAACACACATGGAGAAAACATTAAATGTGGAAACGTTAAAACCTATTTTAGGTTCATAAATCAGGGTGTGAGTTTCCAGGCAACCAACACATCCACCCAGGTTTTCCACTCCTCTGACTGGCTTGCTGCTCACACTTGATGAATGCTGCTTATTTAAAAGATGTCATTTGCTGCAGTGTTTGTCTTTAAACAGATGTGCTCTTTCTCCAGAGCCCTGTGAGCTGTCCCAGTCAGAAGGGCACGAGAACACTGGTATGTACTCAGCTCACTTAACCCTCTAGCACCCAAAAATACCCTAATTCAGTAACTGCTCTGTTGTCTCTCCTTTGTAACACAATATACAATAAACAGAAGAGCAGTCTTATTTGTGTTTGTTACCACTTGAAGAGTGAAACCTAAAATTCTCTGGGGGTGAGGCAGTAATTTGTCTATGTTACTTGGTAATTAATTGGTGTCCTCTGGCCCCAACAACTTGGATTCTTGATTAAGAAAGCAGATGTGCTATGTTGATAGAAGAAGCTGCATTCCACGTTCCTGTCCTTCAACTGGGCAATCCATCCCAAACAACCACATTCTGGGAAAACCTTTAATATATTCAATAGACCACAAAACAAGTATTTGAGCTGACAACCAGAAGATATTGTGTCACCTGGGTTAAAAATAGTAAATTATATAACACCTAAGGAAATGGGTAGGCATTTAATTATGACTTTGCATTTAATTTGAGACTTTCAAATCTGGGTTTTCAAATTCACTAATTATCACCAATCAAAACGGACTTAGATCCTAAGTTAGTCACTCTCTGAAGTCACTAAAGCTTGACACTATGTATGTGAATTGTAGGTAATGCCTAAGAACACTGGAAGGGACACAAATTTGTCTATATAATTGGTTCCACTTACTTGATCAACCCATCTTCCATGTATATGTCTGCATAGAACGACTGGTCATCATTAACAATTTTACCTCCTTTGATCAGAAGACGATCACTCTGAAACAAAGAAGCAGTAAGGTCACAATACATACCTGAGCCATGGAGAACATTGGTACTAAGAAAAATGAGCTAAGGACACATTATCACTATGCAAAAGTAATGCTCAAAATGAGCCAATTTGGGAAAGGTTCAGCAACAAAGATGAACCTGTTTGTGGCAACCTATTCATCACCTGATGAGTCAGAACATACTGACAAAGCTCAAAGCTTATCCTAGTTTTAAAAAAAACCAAAAACTCTCTCTCCCCATTAGACCTGCAACCAAAAAAAAAAGTCTAACAATCTCCCTTTAAAGGGCAGTGAAAACATTTCAGATAAAGAAGACAATACTTTTTAAATGGCTTTAGGCTAAATTCCATTAAAAAAAAAAATACACCCACATATAGGGAAGTCAATTCTTGGCAAGGCTTGTGTCGGGGAAAATTAACCAAAAGTCTGTTGTCATGGAATACTCTACACAAACACACTTAGTTCAACCATAGTGAGGTTTCAATTCGATTTAGTATCTTCTTATTTGCATTTATCTTTGAGCTAAATCACAGCAATTGTAGCAGAGAGAAAAGAACACTTCAAATATGCACCATTTTAACAAGTAAGCTGTTAAGAAAAAGGTAAAGTTTTACGATAAAATAGATGAGATGGCAAATTCTAAAATCTAACACCACTATGGATTGTTGATGCAGTTAGATTTCAATTGGTGCAAAAAATACATAACAAGCAACACATGAGGGCCAGGAATGCAACAGAAATGTTACATTATGACTCGTCTCTATCCCAAGTGCTGTTGATGGGATGGCTGTGTTCAACGATTCACCCACACCTGTGCTACTCCAGACTGAGTTTCAATGTTACAACGTACAAAGTTGAACCACAGATTGCCCTTTTAACAGGCAAAACATTTTAAAGGCTGGTATTCCTTTTGACAATAGTTAACTCAAAATTCAGATACCAACAACATTCTCAGCATGGGTTACTTATATTTAGCACCTACCAGGAAAAGAAAATTATAGGAAACCTCTAAAAAAATATATAAACTATTAGAGATCCAGGAAAAGAAGGCACTTTTACATGTAAACGCACACCCATGGGTTTAGAAAGTATTTATTGGTTTTCTAACATAATGAAAACAGTAAGATCATTTTAATTTTGTACAAAGATACTTTAGAAAGTCAAATGGGAATATACAGTCAACAACAATTGCTGCACTTGCATAAGGTAAGTGTAAAGACCTTCACAAAATCCTGTCATCTACACGTCACCAAAGCTGCAAAACAAATATGTGAGGAGGGTGGAGATTCTTATTCCCATGACACTTAAAGCAACTGAGGCTCAGAGAGGGTGCGAAGCTTGCCCAAGGTCACGGGATCCAGTGCACTTTCCTCTATCTATAAAGATCTCCCTTCTCCCCCAATATCCAGCTTTGACAGAATAAATATTGCCTGGGAGGCAAGGAGAAGCCCTGCCCTTCACCACCTGCTCCCTTAGTCGCTGCGCCACCTTTCCCCGTCATCACTGCGAATCCCCGAGCCAACATCATGCCGAGAAAAAAATGAAACATCACAGCCCCGTTCACTGGAGCTCCTTCCAGAAGGCTTCTTACATAAGAGGCTGGATGTGGTGATGGAGGGACAGACAGCAGTGCTATAGGTCCTACGAGAATGCAAGCAGATTTTTTAAACTGTAGAGGGGGCGCTCTTTTGAAAGTCGGTCTTGTTGATTGTTTGCTTTTTAAATGTTTTCTTCCCCACACTGTCAAAATGAAACTGCCTTTTTCATTCACTAAGAGAGCAAATTATTTGAAGCTTGCAGCAAATCTGCTCCCCACCCCCACTCCCCGGACTTCTTCCTCTACTGCAAAGAACACAAAATGTTGGGTTCCCCTGCGGCCGGCCCTTTGGGATTTGGGGTCTTTGGCCTTCAAAAAAAAGCTAGTACCCACCCGGCTGTAGAACAGCCCAGCTCATCCTAGCCAGTCCTCCCGAGCACACGCCCCCTCTCCTGTGCATTTGTTCCCACACCTCTCGCCTGCGGATGGGTGTGCCTCGTGCATCCAGAGGAAGACGGGGTGCCCGTGGCTAAGGAGGCAACCAGAGTAAAAGTGCGCCCTCAAATCCAGCCCTAAAAACCTCGAGACTTGTCAAAGATACTTTCAGTCTCTGCCTCAGTCCTGGGTTCCACACCAGCAATCAGCTGGTCAACTGTAACGGCACATCATTATATAACAATGAATTTCCCTCGCGTTCCTCCCTCCCCGGGATTTCATTCAGACATGTAGAGAACTAGGACTGGCGAGATTTTTCCAGGAAAGGATGGGGAGGGGGTGGAGGTGGGGGCAGGGGAGCGGCGTGAGCGAAAACCTGCGTTCATCGCAAAAGCGTCGCAAACAGATCGCTTAGATGTTTTTCTCATGATTTACAAACTAACACCCCCCGGACCCAGAACTGCGCCGACACCTCCGGCCGCTGCGATCATTGTCTGGCCGAGGCCGAGCCATCTGCTCGGCGCGTCGCGCAGCGCCATTACCTCCCCGAGCCCGGCTCGGCGCTGTCCCCAACGCCCACCCTCCCAGCCCGCTTTGTATGCGCCAACACAGACGCCTCCGGGGCTGCAGAAGGGGCAGAAGGAGACAAGAAAGCTAGCCTAGAGCCCTCCCAGGGTCCCAGCCCCAAAGCAGAAGGCTCGAGAAAGCCGAGAAGGCCACCAAAAACCAGTCCAGGGCAACAAAACGCCCACGACTGGCCCCCCACCCTCCTCTCCCGCTCATCACCGCGTCCCTGTTTTTCCTTCCCGTTTCCACATCATCCCGGTACACCCTGCCCTTTTCAGCATCCCTCTGCGCTGTCATTACGCCTCTAAGGCTGAAACCCGCTTTTTCTAAAGAGCCGGAGGAAGCCTTCAGAAAGCCGTTTGTGGGGGCGGGAGACACTGGGAGAATCCATTTCCCATCTCCCCATCCAGCTCCTGGAGTCCAGCCTCGCAGCACGCAGCCCGGAGAACAATATACGAGCTTCAACCATGCATATTCAATCTGGCATCCATTTGCTTACACCCCGCAGGCCAGCACTGCAGCATCTCGCTCTGACAATAAACGGATACAGGGGATCTGGCGCGCTACCTAATACGACCTTAACGCACTCAGGCTCCTATTTTAGTGCCTTACAAATTCTATATTATTGCATCTCCCACCACCACGATCGCCTTCTTTAGCAACAGGGGAAAAAAAAAAAAGTTGGGCCCCTCTTCTTCCCCCTCCTTTTAAAAAATTCCGTAGATGTTCTGTGCCACAAAAGGTTCCTAGCCGACCGCAGATTTCCCAAATACCAAACTCACCGTGATGCGTGGGATATTTTTCTTCCCCTGATAAGACATCTCTCTCCTAGGAAAAAATTAATTTCAAGAGGGCAGCTCTAGAGCAAAAATTGCCAGTAAAGAGACTTGATATTTTTTGCAGGATTGAAAAAGGTGCAACCGCTTAGCTGGTCTTGCTGATTGCAAATTCCAGGAACATAAGGGATAAATGCAATCCTCCGTCTCTCTTTCTTCCTCTCCTCCAACACAGCCCCAGCTAGGGCGGAAAAAAAGAAAGAGAGAACAGGAGGGAAGGGGGTGGAAATAAACTACAGCAATAAAAGCCTCGGTTCAAGTCGGCCACCGCGGCGCATGCGCCGCCAGCCACTCCCTTTCCTCTCAGGCAAAAGCCATCCGCTTCGAGAGAGACGAGTCCTGATTGGCCACAGGCCCGGGCTATGCAAATGAGCGCAGGCGGGGAGGGGACCAGCGCGAGAGCGCGAAATGCTGCAGTGTGCGGCGGAGGGCGGCGGTCCGAGCGTGCGCCCGAGCGGGGAGCGCGCCTTTCGCGCCCTTTCTTTGGGTCGGGGCGTCAGGCACTGGGCCTGGCAGCAGCCCCAAATGCAGCCTCAGCAGTGCAGGGACAATGGAAGGGCGAGCATTACGGACAGGGGGAGCCCAGCCCGGAGACGGGGGGCTTCAGCGCGACCTGGGCGGCACGCACCCGCTCGCGCGCGCCCCGATGGATGCCCGCCCGCGCGCCAATCCGCGGAGGCCGCCGCTGCAGCCCGCGTGGGGTGACTGCACCGAGCCAATGGCTTGGCTGGCGGCGAGCGCGCGACTGCACCGCCGGCCGGCGCCGCGCCGCCCGGGAGGGGCGCCCGAGCCCTCCCCCGCCGCCCTCGCCCTCGCTGTCGCCCTTCGGGAAGTCTCGCTCGGCCTCCGCCCAGGAGTCGACGGAGACTCCAAATGGCAGCGAGCGGAGGGATGGGGAGCAGGAGGAGGGCTCGCCGCGACCCCGGAGAGGGCGGCTGGGCTCCCCCGGGGGCGGGGAGGGCGGCGCCCGAGGCGAGGCCGCGAGGAGGAAGTCGAGCGTGCGGGCGGGCGCCAGGCTGCCGGGGCGGCTGCTGCAGACTGCAGACTGCGGCCGCCACCACGCAAGGAGGGAAGCTGTAGTCTGCTGCTGGGGATGAGAGACCGGCCCCGAGACGTCCTTTTGTGCCTTCGGGCCACAGGGAACTAGGGGGCGGGGGGAGCAGCTGCCGCCTGTTGAGGGAAAAATGGCCCAACCTCGGGCCCAGTTCGCCCCTGTAACAGCCACGCCGCCCGGACCCATTTGGAGCCTTGGGGAGGTGCGGAGGCAGTTCGCTGGTGCCTGCAGATGTGAACAGGAAAAGCTATTAGGATTAGAGCGCCCAAGGAGCCGAAGGACTTAGGGCGCTGTAGACGGCCCCCCACCACATAATGAGGCAGAAAGCGAGGAGATGAACTGAACAAGCAGGAGGAATGAAAGAAAGGAGAGCTCATATACCAAAAGAAGGGGAAACTGAGTCATGAAGCAAGCCTCCCAGAATCAGTTAAAAACAGAGGGGAGTCTTGACTCACCAGTCAGATAAACTAGTCACACTTAAGATGGCCTTCAAGGCCTCTCTTCCTGGTGCTAACAATGGAACAGGCCTGGGACCCCTTGGCTTTCCCGCTCCAAGACATGCTCTGATGCTCTTGCTTCACAATCCCTGTGGAAGAAGGCGGGTCCGGAGCAAGCTCTCAGGGGTCAACTCTGGAAAGTGGCCCAGGTGGGTAGGATGCCTGAAACATCTGGGCTGTCCCACAGTTTCGGGCCTCTCTGTTTGACATCAAACAATAGAATCCTTACATAATCTAAGCCATGGGACAGCCATGAAAAAAGAATCTATTATTTATTTATTTTTAGCATGCTTTTTGGTGAGGAGATTGGCCCTGAGCTGACATCTATTGCCAATCTTCCTCCTTTTTTTTTTTTTCCTCCCCAAAGCCCCAGTCATAGTTGTATACCCTGGTTGCAGGTCATTCTAGTTCTTCTGTGTGGGACACTGCCACAGCATGGCTTGATGAGTGGAGTGTAGGAACACATGCAGGATCTGAACTGGCAAACCCAGGCCACCAAAGTCAAGTGTGGGAACTTAACCACTTGGCCCAGGCTGGCCCCCAGAAAGAATCTATTTAATTGGCTCACACCTGCTCAATAAAGATTAGCTAGATAAATACAAAATAATCCTGGGGATACTGTGGGCCCATGTTCCAGCGTCTCTGCATCTGGTCCTCCTGGCCACTTTGGATGGTTATCTGTCCAGAAGGTATAAAACGCACCCTTCACTGCGCTCCCGTGAATTCTGAAGTCCCAAAAAGAGGCTGTGGGGCAGTAGCAAGCTTCCTGGCTGGTTAATTAATTCAAGTTCCGGTTAGCCATGCATCTTGAAACTAAAATGGAAGCACTTCCTCCTCCAGCTAAGTGATGTGCTAAGAGCAAAGAGAGCGGATGGCAGCAAGGATTGGCGTCAGCCTGTAAGGGGTGAAGTCACAAGTCTGAGGAAGCCTAAGGCGGGCCCTCCTTCCAGTGAAAGCCAACTGCAGGTTCCAACTGGGACCAGGGGAGGGGCAGCAGGGGGATGCGGGTCCTATCAGACCACAAGAAAAGTACCATTTGGCAAGCAAGTAAATAATGAGATTCAAATTAACTTAAAATGACTTCTAATTATATTATTTATATTGTTGGTATATTTTCCTGCTCCTGGATTGTTTGATCTTAATGGATTTCACTATATCTTGTTATTTACCAATTTGCCCTTGAATGTTTTGCTTTGTAATAAAAGCCTCCAAGAGCTCGTGTCTTGGTCTTACTTGTATCAGTCTTATTTCCACAGCCACTCACATGAGGTTCTTAGTCCGTGATAATTGACATTTCTACTCATAAATATCCAAAGATGTAAGGTTTCAATGGATTTGTCCTTTCTGACTGCAGCCTATGAGTATCTGGCACATAGAAGATATCAATAGTTTTAATTGACCCAGGAAAAGAACTGTCTGCACTCTGCATTTCTTGCCGCACTTCCAGCTCGATGCAGTGCAGAAAAGTAAAGGGGATTTTCCATCCACTCTGCTCTGACAGACTGGTTAGTAGACACTGTTTTTTTACACTCTTTAGACAAGCACTCAATGCAAATTTCCTGTAAAGTTACAAATCATTATCCCAGAACCAAATATTTGAACCTCTTCTCACCATGGTTTTTCTAAATTTTCACAAAATTAAATGTCAAACATGAAAAAGCATTGTAAGATGGCCTGTTCCACACTCACGACCCCTTCCCAAAGCCCCTGGCTACCCATACTGCTCCCCCAGTTCCTGGGAAGAGCAAAATGTGGTGGCTAGATGAGACACTTGTTTAATGAAACGCTTCTTTCCAGAGCATTCCAGGTGGTCTGGGTTCTGGAGAACCCACCTGAACAGATCTGTGAGCGTGCGGGGTGAGCTCTACCCAGGTGCTGTATCAGACTCTGATCCCCACTTCCTCTGCAGCTTCACCTCCCATCGCTGGGCAGCCACGCCCCCATCCCCATGCTTGGGGGCTGTGTGCAGACATGCACCAACACACACACTTGCCCCTCAAGGCAGTGTGCCTTCTCAAACCTGTGTCCTGCCTTTTGATGTTCCCTCTACCTCCCTCCGTTTTCCCTCAACACTTGCTCCTAAAAGTGAGCTTAAATGTCACCTCCTCAGTGAAGTCTGCCCTGACCCCAGCCCCTAAAGCATTAAGCACAACCTCTTTTATTCACCTCTGCTGTCACACGCTTCCCACTTTACTGTAATTATCTGTCCATTCCTTCTACCTGAGCATGACTCCAAGAAGCTAAGAGCTCCACATTCCTCTTTTTCCAGTGACCAGCACACTGTCTGGTCCATGGCGGGTGCCCTCACATTTGGTGCATAAATAAATGTTGTAATTGCTAATACAAGATAAGAAGGTTCTTCCACGTCACCACTGTGGTTTTGCTGTCAACAAAATCCCCAACTCAGCCTTTCTCTTAGCACTGGCGCCTTACTGGGTCTTCCTTCTTGGCAGCCCAGCTTGTCTCCTCCAAGTCCCTGAAACTGCAAGAGAATCTTGTTATAATGCAGCTTATTATTCCTTGTGTGGGTGTAGCTGCCTGAATTTTAAGCTATGCCTTCCATAAACAAAACTGCCACGTCCCACCGAGCCTGAGAGCACCCAACGCAAAATGAAATCCAGAATCATACAAGACATCTGATTTTTTCTCAGCACCAATTTCTTCAGTTCTTTTCTCCACCCTCCCATTATTCCATGTCCATCCTATTTTATACCATTCATCATATCTTGCCACCTACACTAAACTATCCTCACCTAAACACAACTAGTTGAGCACGATTTTCCTTCCATTCGGAGTTTGAGCTCACAGAGACTAGGGACTCTTTCGAAAGTCTTACTCATTTCCTAACCTTTGATAGGGCCCCAGCGGCGGGGGCTCAAGAGGATGGGATGCATGGGTGGATGTATGAGCATGACACCCAATCAGGATTTTTAAGATGTTCGCATCACACCCGCTGCTGGGCACTGGGGGTGGGGAGATGAAGCGCTGTCACTCGGGTGCTCGGTGCCTGGGCTGCTTTCAGTTCCTCTGCACCCTGCACAGGACATGTCCTGCCCCGGAACAGGCCTGTACTGCTCTTGGTTTCATCTTCCCACTTTGGGAAGCTGGAGTAACCATTTCTGCTTCTGTGGCCCCCCAAGCTTCTGTGAAAGTATTACGTTCAGGATGTCACCGAGTAGGGAAACTCCAAAACATAAATTGCTGCCGGGAAGAATGCAGCCTGGGTGTGGCAAAGAACTGAGAACCCCGAGTCCCTGCATTGCTGCAGTATCGACGCCAAGGGCTGTGGCCTCAGATGCAGGCTGCAGAGAAGATTAAAATTAATGCGGTGGTAAAGAGAAGGTACCAGACTTCTTCTTTGCCAAGAACTGAGGGCATTGACGAGGACACTTGAGCTGGAAGTGATGCCTTCTTCTCTACAGATGGAATCAGGCCATAACTCTCGCTTTCTTTGTGCTTGTAACCCTGAAGGGGCAAGCCACAGAGGGACAGCCAAGGGCAAATGAGCCGAGCTGCCCACGGCCTTCCCCAGTGGCTGCATCCTTTACCGGGGGACGAAGCAGGGACCGAGGAGGGTCGGCAGTGGCTGGTCCTCTGGGTCAGATGCTGCTTTTGCCAGAACTAGAAAGACTACTGATCAACTCAGTTGACTCAGAGACTGTGAAAGCCTGCTGGAGAAATCCTCACTACACGAAGACACAGGGTCCAGTGTCCAAATCCTGTCAGACCTCAAGGCACAGAGGAAAGTGTGCACATCACAGAGTCTAGGAGACTTTGGCTTTCCCCTCTTATCTGCAATTAGCACACAGTCCTCCCAAAGACCCCTGCATTACCTACCTTCACAGCTTCCTCTGACTGCAGGTTTTCCCTGGGGTCTTTCTGTCAGAGCTGGCGACAGACAGCATCTTTCTCTGGCCGTCGTGTCTCAGGCCTGCCCTCTGGTGGCAAATGAGGAGACTGCGTTCTGGTCCCTTGGGTCCTTTGTCTGACCTGGTGCCTCAGGACCAGGACAGAACCCTGGAGATGCTTGTCCCCGTGTTCCTGGGTCTGAATCACCTGGAGTGATTTTGCCTCTGCGTCAGAATCGTCTGGGACCCCAGCTCAGACCTTCTGATTAGACTCTCCAGAGATAAGGCCCAGGAACGTTTTTTAACCAGCCTACCTCTGACCGCTAGACCACCTCCACCCTCCTTTGCGGAAGAGGAAGCTCAGGGAACATGAACTAAAATGCAGGTCTCACTCCCCACCCAGGACTTTTCCCATCACCAAAGTACACCGACGGCACTGCTCTTCACCCAGGGAGAACAACTTCTGAAAGAGGGTGAAGTAGTATTATCACCATCCTCGCAATTGTCTGCCTTCTGGTGAAAGATTATGTACAGTAGGAAGGAACTAACACTGACAGCACCTGCTGTAGTCTGCTATAGCACCAGGTGCTTAAAAGACAGCTTATTTATTCCTCCCCCAAAATCTTACTAGGCAAGTCTTCATATCCTTATTTTATAGACAGGTGAGTACAGCTCAAAGAAACCTTTTGTTCACGTCCACGTTCACACGAGAGTGAGAGCAGGATTCGAATCCAGGTCTGTGTGATGACCCCGAGCCCAAGAGGCTAGTGCTTTAAGTGATAAAGTACATGTTTAGCAGAAACCAGGACCCACCTTGTGAGGAAGCGGGGGTAGGTGTCTAGTGTCTCTCTCTTCACCTCGTTTACAGTCCCTGGCTGCGGCTCAAGGCTCCGAGAACTTCCATTATCCCCTCAGGACCTGTGGGCATTCCTTAGACGCTTCCCCTTGTCCCAGAATTAGTTTGCCATCTCTCTTTCCTCGTCACTCAACAGGACTCAGTTTCCCTCAGTGGCCCAGCTCTCTTCTATTGGAAACATGACAGATTAACACCAACATTTAAATGAGCAGTGAACCCTAATGTGCTAAAAGGAGAAGGCCCTGATGGGCAGAATTTCAGACAAGGCAGGCTATTTGGATAAATGAACTGCAAACCGCTTTCCTTCCCAGCCTCATCCTGGGCTACCCACCCCCAGCCCCCGACTCCGCAGCGCCCTGGTTTCCTTCCATTTCCTCCCAGGGGCCGGCTGCTGCTGCTGTTCCCTCTTCTCCCAGGTGTTGCTGGGCTGGCTCCTTCTCACCCTTCAGTACCCTCTCAGGGAGACTCCCCCGACCACCCGATCTGAAGTCAGCCCACATATCCACTACGACTCCCTGTCTCAGCACCGTCTCCTCAACAGCAAGCATCACGACTTGGAAATCTCTTTCTGTATTTGTTTACTTGGGTATTTTTAGTCTCTGCCTCTCAACTGCAAACTCCCTGAGCGAACTTGTCCTCCACCACACCTAGCAAGGACCTCACAATACTCCATAAACACCAGATGAATGAGCAAAGCAATGGCAGAAGCTTTCTAACAACCCTGTGCAGGTGTCTTCCTGGCCCTGCCCCACTGAGCCAGCCCCACAGCCTAGGTGACCGAGGCCTCCCCTTCTATCTCTGCCTCCCTGATGTAAACCCCAGGTTTTTGCAATGCCGGATGGTGAGAATTCGCCTCCTAGAACTGAGTCATGTGGCCTGGGCTCCAATCATCCATGGCAGAGGATGCGGATTCCTCTCCCACTGGGAGCCAAAGCTCCACTCCGCTTGCAGGTCCAGTTGTGGTACCTGCGGTGGGTTCCTCTTTCCAAGCCCATACTTCAGTCTGGGCCTCGCCTGCACTCAGCAAATGCAACAGATCCTGAGGAAACTGGGCCTCCTTGGTTCAGAAGCTGTGTCAGCTCCCAAAAGAACCGAGAAAAAGTGTGAACTGTCTGCCCAGAGAGTGTAAATAATATTTCAGGAGTTTGTGTCACTTAAAAGAATCCAGCCGTGCTCAAATAATGAGAACTACTCACTTATTCAAAACACCCCGTGCCTCTTGCCCGTTTGTCCAAACAGGTTCCCTGAAGACCCCTTTGGAGCAATTTATTAGCTTTGTCTGTGAATTCCTGGAAGTAGCCCATTTGGGTATTGTAAAGATTCAAAGAAACGCTGAATTTTCCTGTAATCAGATTGGTCTTCCTTGCCTCTTCCTCACTGCCCTCTCCCCTGCCCACCCCCCTTGTTTTCAAGTTAGCCAGAGTATCATTCACCATGTGCCAGCCCGAGAAGACCAAAGGGCAATCGGGAGGGGAGCTCCCAAGCTCCTCCACACGGCCTCCTCCATGTGCTATACCATGTGGTACACAGCGAGGCTGGGGGGTGATGGCAGGGGCACACCCCATGCTCCACTGGCTCCAGAGAAGATGTGCTCCTCTGCTCCAGGCCTGGGGGCTGTGTGTCCCCAAAGTGTCACCCATCCAAAGACTGAGCATCCACCAGCTTCTGAGCACATCCAGCCTCCCTGAAGATACAGGATGGGACCTCTCGGAGACAGAGCAGATAAGGAAATCACTGAAAGGATCAACAGCCAACTGGAGTTGTGCTATGAGCAAACTGTCCATCGCGTATGTGGGCCTTTAAACTACCTCTACGTGGACGGGCAACATTGACTCAGTGTAGGCACACAATCAAACCAGGGGAGGAAATCGGAGTGCCTGCGTTCGTCCACACGGCTCAGGAGCTCCCTTCTGTTCCTCAGGAAGGGAGAGATAAAGGCAAATTAGTTTACTAATTAAAGTGGCCCCTTAAGGTGATTGAGCTGAGAGAGGAAGAAAGTAACCCCCGAGGTTTGAGAGACTAAGGGAGATGGTACCCTTCCTCTCTCTTCCTCTCTCCTCTCCATCCAAGGCCACCACTCTCTTTGGAGGTGTCCCCTTCTGTCCCATGTTTAATTCACTGGGACCCTGCTTCTGGGTCTTATTCTCTCCTGAAGTCAGAGTACTTTTCCAAAAGTACAAATCTTACCATGTTACTGTTCTGCTTATAATGCTTTAATGCCTCCTCAACATCTCTGGGATAAAGTCCAAAATCCTTAGCATGGGATCCAGGCTTTTTGAATGATCCAGCATCTGCCTACTTCTTTTGGCTTCCTTAGCGCTCTCTGCAGCCCTGTTTCACACCTTGCACTCCAGCCACATCAAACTCGTCACTCTCCCTGAAGGTGTCAGGCTATTTGTAGCTCTGTGTCTGTGCTCACACCTCTACTGCTCCCAGCACACCCATCCCCTCTCTGACCCCTACACTGCCACCTCCTCTGTGCAGCCATTCCTGAGCCCCCAGGTAGAGCTGACCACCCCTCTGTTATGCACACTGGGCTCTGTACAGACTTATAGCAGAGTACCTGAAACAGGCACCTGCATTATTTCTTTATACGTTGTCTTCTTCTCCTAGGCAATAAGCTTCTTGAGGGCAGAGACTATACTATCTTTCTTCACCACTCACCATGGGGGCTTGCATACATACAATAGGCACATGACAAGTTCTGAAGGAATGGATGGATGGGTGGATGGATGAATGATGGATGGATGGGTGGATGGGTGGGTGAAGGATGGATAGATGAATAAATGAATAATCTCCTTGAACAAAAGTCCCAGTTATAAAATTCAATTACATCGGGACTTGAGTCTAAAATGATCTTCCAAGGCCCACAGTTCACAACCAGGCTCTGTCTTAGGCCCCATCCATTTAGTTAAAGTTCCCAGGGGGACCAGTGGGTACTCGTGACAACCATTCTCTCCTCCAGAGGAGCCTGTGGAACTGTAACTAAGGCCTGGGCTCCTCTAACTTGCTACCAGCACCACCTTGTAGTCATAGATGGATTAGGCCCTCTCTGGGAGACACAGTCCATGTTGTAGAAACTTCTAGAATCTGCAGACATGTCTCCAGACACTTCTCCTTAATGAGATAGGATTGGAGAGCTTGAACAAAGGACATCTTAACAGCACTGGCATCCTCCAGTGTGACAAATATCCTTCTTGGTTGGTTTGGCTGAAGTCCAGTAGGCAAAGGCAGGGCGATAAAGTTCACCTTGTGAACTGTCCTTTCAATCCAATATTGAGACAAATGCTCCTTTTCCCACCCCTCCCACTTTTTTTCCTCTTTTTTTCTTTTTGGCTATATCAAGTCATTTGGCCATTTGCCTACAGAATGCCAGGAGTAGTCATAATCTGATGGATGATCAAGGTTATCACCAGACTGTGGGGGTCTGAACTCTGAACTCATGGCCCCTGGGGAGCCAGCAGTTTAAGCCCTTTCCTTTCAGCTCTCTTTGGGATCAAGGCCAGAGCTGGGAGATACAGTGTGAGCCTTATACAGACCCTTTCCTGAGTCCCCCGCTGCTGAGGAGGCAAGGTCTGGGCATTCACATGACAACCTCCAAATCAGAAAGGTGGAGAAGAGCGGCGGGGAAGACTATGTCAAGGCCATTGTAATTTCTACTAGCAAAGAGGCAGCAAAACTTTGTAAGGCTGCAGCATAACAATAAAAACACAGCATGCAGTATCAGGACATATGGCCATTCCCAGCTTACGCCACCCTCTCAGCCTGTGGTTTTCCATAGCCAGTTGGCCAAAATGCAGCTTACTTGCATCACTATTTCACCCTACCTAGGTTAATACTCAACAGCTGTTCCTACTGAGACAACCCAGGGTTTCCCCCACTTGCCTGTGATGGTTAATGTGGTCCTCAGGATGTCAGCCATGGTCCAACCCCTCCTCTGCCTCACCACAGACCTTCCTAGCACCGTAGGGCAGTGACTTAGCCTCTCTGTGGCTTCAGACCTTCAATAATTCCAACAGCAACTGCCTGATTCTGACCAAATGCCTGATTCTCCCCTCCCTGACCGTGGCAGGGGCCTCCTGACAGCTTCCTCCAGGCCTGTTTAACCTGCAACCCTCACGCAGCTCTCCTGTGGCAATTGTGTCTGCCCACGCCAGTCTGTGTCCAACCAGGCAACACATCACTGAGAGAGACGGTGCCATTTGAAACGTTACTGGCTGTGGCTCTCAATCAAAGCATGAGGAATATAGTGGCCCCAGATGACTTCAGTCTGCACCCCAGCCTGATGGAGTCCAGGAACTGAAATCTGATATGCATGGGAGGACCTCCTGAGGAATGGCGGACCTCGCACAGAATGGAGGACCTCCCACAGAATAGCAGGCCTCCCACAGAATGGCCGCCTGCCTGCCAGCTAGTGCTTCTCAGAGGGACCTACTCTGGGATCCCAGTCCCAGGGCTCCACTTAACTGATGGACCGCTGGCCTTTGCACCTGAGAGATACCCCCCAAACTGCCACCACTGTCACCCATTTTGCCTGAAAAGTGACTAAAGAAAGCTGAACCGTTTGATGGACTGCACCTGGCCAACTAAAGCACCAGTCCCAATCTTGTCATGAGAGTCAACTTCCTTCCATTTCCATCTTGGCATAGAAGGAAGACCCGGGACAGATCACAGCCCCTTCCCAGTGGAGGGACCAAGAGTTCTGCCTCAAGGATATTAAGATATAACTCCTTCTCCTCACACAGGGGGTGTATCTGGTACACTCATAGAATAGTGGATAGAGACAGGGTGGAGTGGAGCGATTCTCCATCCGTCTGACACTGTCACGTCCCCATAACCCACCAAAGTTACAGCCCTGAGAAGTGTCTCACACTTGAGTGCGGGACAATATGGAATTCTATGTTAATCATTCCTCTGACCCATCCCGGCTATGTGACACCTAATAAATCAATGCAGATAAAACATAACTATACATCTACGTCTAAGAAAGGGAACCACGTGTGACGTGACATTGCCTTTCATGGCCCTCCCATCCAGGGAGCTGTGTTTTGCAAAAGAACTTTCTGCGATGAGGGGAAGTTTCTATATCTGCTCTGTCCAACACAGTAGCCACTGGCCTCCCCCACCCCCTGCCACCGCCACCCTGTTCCTGTGGACCACTAGAAACATGGTTAGTGCGCCTGAGGGACTCAATTTTTTATTTTATTTCATTTAAATTAATTTCAGCTTAATAGCCCTTGTGGTTACGGCTGTTCTGCATCAGACAGCACAGGTCCAGCGGCCAGGTCTTACGCTCGCCTCACTGATGCAGAATACACAAGTTAGCATAGGTCCAGCGGCCAGGTCTTACGTTCGCCTCACTGATGCAGAATACACAAATCACAAACTGGTGGCCCACAGGCAAGATCAGCCCAGAGACACATTTTGTTTGACTACACAGTGATTTTAATAGATTTTGAATTTGTAGCCAACATTTAAAAATTAAGACACTTCACATGAAAAAGCCACACTTCCACCTTCTTCTGGAAAATCAGAAGCTCTAGGCAACTCTAAGGTCTGTTCCCAGGTGGCGCCAGGTAGCTGGACTGAGGTAGCAGCTGCCCATGGAGAAGGGGCCTGGTTTCTCCTTGCTCTAGTCTCCACACTCGCTGCCCTGAGGCTGAGTTTCGCTACTGTCTGTCATTTACCTGGACCCACTGCATGCATGACTGTTGCACATCTACCTACCTGGCTCCAGGTAGCCTTGATGTAGGTCTATTCTAGCCAACCACAGCCCTCACCCAACTTTTTGAACAAAGTTTTCACTCTGCCTGTGATTTTGAAGGGCCTTAACTATATAGAAGAAGAAAAATAACTTTTAGGAAACAGCTGCTATTCACTAAGAATTGTCACGTGCATTATCCATTTCACACTGTGGAATCAGTGGTATTGTTCCCATTTTACAGATGAAGAGACCAAGGCTGAAAGAAGTTAAATAATTAAGTTAACTGGGCCAAGATCAAATTAGAAAGTTGTTTGCAGCATTCAAGCCCAGACAAATTTGGCTCATGAGCCCTTTATTTGTCTGTCCTGAAATGTTATTTCCAGACCTTTACATTCCCATCACCTTGCAAAAGCCCCACCCCAGCACACCCTGTGCACTGTCATCTCTCAGCTTCCAGGACACTTCTCCACATTTATTCAGGATATAAGCCAATGGACCGGCCTTTGCCTCTGTGGCACTGCAACGTGGCAGAGCTGTTCAGGAAACCATGTTCTCCTCTTCTTCTAGGACACACAAATGGACTGCATTTCCCAGCCTCCTTAGCAACTAGATGTGACAGACTTCTAGCCAACTGAACTCAAGAGGAACCTATGGTTGTCTCTCCAATGCCTATGAGACACAGAGAACTCTCTCCAAGCTCTCTAAGCTCTTCTCTCCTTCTAGTTGGGTGGGAGGATGGTGCCCCCACCTTGGGAGCTATGTGCTGAAAATGGGAGAGCCATCAGCAGGCTGAGTCTGCACTCATCTGCATGGAGCAGAGACCCTGTGCCCATCTCTGTGCCTGCTGATCAGGAACACACACCTTGAACCATTATACGATACAGAAATAAACTCTTCTTGTGCTTGAGCCATTATAAATATTGGGGTCTATTTGTTACAGCAGCAACATTCTTTCTACTTTAATTCCTATCATAATCCTGTTTGGATTTAAAATTTGTGTGAAATACACAGACACACACACACACACACACACACATCTCACTTCCTTTACCTTCTTGACCACGGTAACCTTGGCCCACCCTTGTCTTCAGCCATTCCCTCTCAGGGCTTCATGAGCCCCCATCCCCACAACACATCCTCAAGCCTAGAGAATCACCTTCTCCACTCCCAGCTGCATTCCATGGTTCATCACCTGAGCAATTCTCAGCAGCAGCATCTTTCCATTTCTGGAGCAACAAAAATGTCACTACTCCTTCACCAATGCTATAGAGAGAAGCCAGAGAAAACTCGCACTGCCTTACAGAATGAGACAGATTATCCCAGAAGAGCATCTCACTTCCACTTGTCCTTGACTTGGTCACCCCCTCATGCCTTTCAGCAGCTGTCAAGACCTTTACCATCTTCGCAGACCACGCTCAATCCTGGAACTCACAGTCTGGCTGGCAAGGCAGGTGCTGAACAAAGAATTACATGTGGAATGAATCTTCCTAGGAGAAAATCACACTCACCCATCTTTCCTCCTTCCATAGGGTCTCATCAGAAGTGATCAGCCTGTTCAAGGGTTATTCCTGAATCCATGCTGTGTCCCACCACCTCCCTCCTGGCTCTCCACCTCATCCCCTCCACTGCTCACTCCCTCCAGCCAGGAAACACCCTCCAGCCTTTCCCATCCCCTTGGCCCTGCATTCCTCACCACCTACTGCCCTGGCATCGCTCTTCCCTCACAGCCAAGCATCGTGGTCTCCACTTCCACAACTTCAACTCCCATTTGCTTCTCAGCCACTGCACTCTGGCTTCTTCCCTGACTCCACTGAAAGAACTCTAGCAAAGAGTCCCCTCCATGGTGGCCCTAAGGAACACCTTGCAGTCTTCTAGTTAATTGACCTTCCTGTGATACTTAACATTAATGCCTCTACCTTTTTTCCTCTAAATTCCCCTCTTTTTTTTTTTTTAAGATTGGCACCTAACATCTGTTGTCAATTTTTTTTTAAATTCTTCTTCTCCCCCAAAGCCCCGCAGTACATAGTTGTATATTCTAGTTGTGGGTCCTTCTAGTTGTGGCATGTGGGATGCCTCCTCAGCATGGGTTGATGAGCAGTGCCATGTCCATGCCCAGGATCTGAACTGGCGAAACCCTGGGCCATTGAAGCAGAGCGTGTGAACTTAACCACTCGGTCACAGGGCTGCCCGCCCCCCTTAGCTTCTTTGACACCTTTCTTCAGGCTCTCCTCATTCCTTAATGGCCCTTCTTCCTAAGCATTCATTGTGGATTCCTCTAACTCTATCCTAAATATTGACAATCCTTGACGGTATCTCCAGAGCCTCTTTTTCTGCCATAGTTTCAACAACCACTTAAATGCTTCTAACTTCCAAATCTTCATTTCTGACCCTTCCCAATCTTTGTCCATTCACTCAACAAGGATATATTAAGTGCCTTTTATGTGCCAAGGGATAGGATAATGAAAAAACTTACAACACCCCTGCCCCTACGGAAGTTATACTCTATAAATAGGTAAAGAACAAAAACACAAGGTAACTACAGATTGTGGTAAGTGCTATCAAGGAAACAGTCAGAGGATAGAGTAAGATGGAGAGGCACTTCAGATACAGTGGTCTAGGAGGGCCTTCCTGGGGAGCTGACATTTAAGTGGGGATTTAGTCCCAAGAGCAAACATCAGAACTTTGCCTCTGGAGGCAAAATTCTGGACTTAGCTGCAGGCAGCAGAGGTCAAGACAGCATCCTGAAGGAGAAGTGAGAACGAGGTATCTGGGAACTAAGTTCAGGACTGTCTCTGCAAGGAGAGATCAGGGCTTCCTCGCAGCAGCAAAGTTGCAGGCTCAATCCATGGATCGAAAGTGAAGACTTAGTCCATCTCTGGACTAAGATGAGAGTCAACTGTGCAAATATCTGAGCGAACAGAGTTCATGTCAGAAAGAACAAAAAAGTGGAAAAGCTCTGAGGTTATGATTAATTGGTGTGTTTTTAGAACAGAAAGGAGTCTGATGTAACTGGAGAACTGGGAGCAGAGAGAGAGTGACAGAGATGAGTGTGGCAGCTTAAAGACATTGCCACAATTCTTCAGCATCCTCCTATTGAGAGGTGGGGTCTATGTGCACTCCCCTTGAATCCCGGTGGGCTTGCGAGTACTTTGACCAATTGAGTCTGTGAGAAGATGTGATATTTGTCTTCCAAGTACAGGTCACAAAAGGCCATGTTCTGCGTTCTGAACCACAATGTAAGAAACCAATAACCCTGAGGTCACCATGATGTAAAGAAGCCCAAGCCATGGAGAGGCCAATGTAGGAAGACCAGTGGACAGTCCCAGCTGAGCCCAGCCTTCCTGCCATCTCTGCCAAGGTGCCAAGCATGTGAATGAAGAAGGCTCCAGATGATTCCACCCCTTGTTGTTCAAATCATCCCAAGTCATTCAGGTTACCCCAGCTGAGTCCTCAGGCATCCTGGAGCAGAGACGATACATCCCTGCTCCACTGCGTCCAATTCCTAATCACTAAATCTATGAGCATAATTAAACTATTGTTGATTTCTGCCACTAGGTTTTGGGGTGGTTTGTTACACAGCAATATCTACCGTGTACAACTGAAGTTAAAGCAGTAGGCAAGGACCACATGTAGAAGACTTTCTGGGGCCAGCCTGGTGGCATGGTGGTTAATTTTGCGTGCTCCACTTCGGGGGCCCTGGGTTCATGGGTTTAGATCCTGGGCGCGGACCTAGCACCACTTGTCAAGCCACATTGTGGTGGCATCTCACATAAAATGCAGGAAGACTGGCACAGATGTTAGCTCAATGACAATCTTCCTCAAGCAAAACGAAGAAGATTGGCAACAGATGTTAGCTCAGGGTCAATCTTCCTCACAAGAAAAAACAAGAAGACTTTCTAGGCCATGGGAACAAATTTGGATTTTATGCTATATTTAAAACAAAACATTTAAGGGTTTTATTCAGGGAGAGACAAAATCTGATTCATACTTTCCTTATATCATTCTGGCCACAGCATGGTGAAAGGATTGCTGGGAGGCAAGCTGGTAAGAAGGTAAGCTAACCATGGCTAAGACTAGGGTGGGGGCAGGTAGGATTGAGTGAAACGGACAGCTATGTCATTTATTTGGAGGTAACACTAACAGTTGCCATTTTTCCAGTAATAACTGTGCCAGGCATTGCTCTAAGTACTTTACATGTGTTAACTCCGGTTAATCCTCATAATACTCACATTTAATCCTCACAGAAACCTGATGAGGTAGAGAGAGGTTAAGGAACTTTCCCCAGGACATAAAACTAGTAGCCAGGAATGAAGCACCTGCAGTCTCGTCAGAGTCCGTGTCCCTTCTCTCACCCACTTTTGTTGCTACTGTCAACAGAAATCACCAACAGATTGGACGTGGGTAAGTGCAAGAAAGATACCTGGTGTGAATCCTGGTTTTGACACCTGAATCTAGGCAGATGGTGGTGCCACTGACTGACAGAAGGAAGACCAGGAGAGGAGCAGGGGGACGTGGGGTGAGAATATCAGGCTGGTCAAGACTTCCACTAGCAGGAAGGAAGATTTCCATTTGAGATGCCTTGAAGACATCCAGGTGGAAATATAAAGCTCTCAGGTGAGAAGTCACAGCTAAGGATATTAATGCAGGAGCCACCAGCTCACGGATGGTAACTGCTGTAGACTGAATGTTTGTCTTCCCAGAATTCGTGTATTGAAACCTAATCCTCAAGGTGAAGGTAGTAGGAGGTGGAGCCTTTGGGAGATGATTAGGTCATGAGGGTGGAGCCCCCACGAATGGCATTAGTGCCCTTATAAAAGAGACCCCAGAGAGCTCCCTCGCCCCTCCCACCATGTGAGGACACAGGGAGAAGACAGCCCTCTGTGGACCAGGAAGAGGCCCTCACCAGACAGCGAATCTGCCAGCGCCTTGATCTTGGACTTCTCAGCCTCCAGAACTGTGAGGAATAAAAGTCTCTTGTTAGGGCCGCCCTGTGGCCGAGTGGTTAAATTCACGCGCTCCGCTGCAGCGGCCCAGGGTTTCGCCCATTCGAGTCCTGGGCGCAGACATGGCACCACTCATTGGGCCACACTGAGGAGGCACCCCACATGCCACAACTAGAAGGACCCACAACTAAAAATACACAACTATGTACCAGGGGGCTTTGGGAGAAAAAGGAAAAATAAAATCTTTAAAAAATAAATGTCTGTTGTTTATAAGCCCCCTAGTCTAGCAGCCTGAATAGACTAAGACAGCAATTAAAGCCAGAGGACACTATGAGACCACCTGGAAAGGGTGAGGATGGTGGAGAGAAGAGGGCCCAGTTCTAATGTTTCTAATTCTATTTTAAAAAAAGATCTGCCTGTGGGAACTGAAAAGGAGTGGCCAGAGAGAGGCAGGCAGGAGGGTGTGGTGTAATGGGCACCAAGAGAGGAAAGTGTTTCAAGACAGTGGGAATGGTCCACTAAGGCTGCCAAGGCTGACAGAACATCCCCACCCAGACAGCCCATGGCCGTCACATCAGAAACACGCAGTGACAGACTCCTGGATGAACCTTTCCCTTCTCTTTGCCCGCCTTGCTTCTCTGCAGGTTGCTGTGGGCGGCAGGTAGAGAGTGAGATAATAAATGCGACAGCAGTGGGATGATAGAAGCTGCCATTCATAACCACGCACAACTTCTCGCTCCCCTCCTCTGGGCGATTCTGGTTCAAATTCAAATTCCTCTTAGACCCAGAGGCCCCACAAACACTTATATAATTAATGATGTTTTCTTTCTTTTCTGGTGGGAAACAAATGGGATCAGTAAATTATAACTCCTGCCAATTACACTTCTGTAGACCACACTGAGGTCCACATGCGCCTTTAACAAAAGGATAAACTATACACATCGCAGAAACAGAGCATGTAATGCTTGGAAATTCCCATAAGAATCCCCATAAGAAATCTCCTTCTACCAAAAATTATGGCTGCTCACTCTTTTAATGTTTCTACTAAAGAACAGAAATGAACCTGCCTCAAGTGACATTATCGGGCGTCACCAAGACACATTACTACTGCTCCAGGGAAGGGAGGCCCCCAAATCCCTTCCGCAAGAAGTTCTCACTGATTCCAGCCGCCAGAGCCTGATTGTGAGCTGTGAGCACACTCATTTATGTCCCTCTTCAAGATCAAGTAAGTGGATGTCCAGAACTTCTCAGACTTGCAGCCAGAAGTTCCTCTCACCAGCAGAGGGCTGCAATCGTTGTGAATAAAATCTAAATGTTATCTCAAATAGAGAATAAAGTGGACAAATCCTCTGACAAGGCTCTATCTTTAAATGTCCTAAGCCTTGTCTTACTGCTCATTTGTAAAGAATCCAGAAGAGGCCTGGCCTAGAGAATGGAAACATACGTAGTCTTGTGAAAGTTCTAAAACACACCCTGGGGTCAGTCAGGATTACCTGCCAAGACCATCAAGCATGTGGGGTCTGCTCCTGATGATAACTCCATCCAGTTTTAGCTGAGCCAACTCTGGGTTATTATCATCAACACAGCATCTCCCATGGACTAGCTGCAGCAGAGCTGGGATGTGAAGCCGGGGGAAGAGGAGAAAGGTCTCTGTGGGATGCTTCCACACGGCACAAGGAGATGAGCAGTGTGATTCCTGGGCCGTCCTGGAAGACTACAATCCCAGGGCATCCTCCCTCCGTCTCTGACCCCCTGTTGGAACTTGCTCCATTTAACATGGGCTGGAGCATAAAACACCTTGAGGTGGGTGGAGGGGAATTTGGGAAACACGACACCAAAGCTAGAAACCATGAAGAAAAATGTTCATAGAGCTAATTTAACTGTCTCGATATTGTACATAAAATTAAAAGACAGGTGACAAAGTACGAAATAAAGATTTGGAACCTATAACAGTAAAGAGTTAATATCCTTAATCGATTCTTTACAAATTAATAAGAGAACGAGGAGCATTATACTATATTTAAAGAAAAGAACCAAGGAAAGGACATGAATACACAATTCATAAAAGAAGAAATGAAGTGGAAAACAAATACAGGAAAATATGTTTACTATTATTCAAAAGAGGACAATTTTTTAAAAAATGAAAACTTCAGTTAAAACAATAGTAAAAAAACTTTACTATTATTCAAAAAAGGACAATTTTTTTATATGACAATTTTAAAATGTCTTATTTTAGCTGTCAAATAAGTGGAGCCTGAAAAGATTAGGAATACCCCATTTTGACCAAAGCATGAGGAAATGGGCCCTCTCATTTCTTACACAGGAATGTAAATTCTTGCACAACCTTCGTGGAGGGAAATACAATTAAATATTTTAATGTACATTTCCCTTGATGCAGCAATGCCTTTTCCAGAAATTTATGCTAAAGAAATAATGTGCAAATATGCATGTTTATGGATGTTCTTCACAGTACTATTAGAAATAGTAAGAGAGTAGAAACAATGGAGAATTATTTAAATTCATGATACATCCAACCACGCAACTATGAAATTTTTTTAATGTGTATAACACATTATTAAATGGAAAAAGTAAGTTACAAAACCCTTTATACAATATGATCCTTTTTTTAATTAATAGACTTTATTTTTTTAGAGTTGCTTTAGATTTACAGAAAACAATGGGCAGAAAGTACAGAGGACTCCCATATACCCACCTCCCCTTCCACAAACACAGTTTCCCTATTCTTAACATATTAACGTCTTGCATTGGTGTGGTAGATTTGTAACAACTGATGAGCCAATATTGATACATTATTATTAACTAAAGTCCATAGTTCACATGAGAGTTCATTCTTGGTGTTGTACATTCTATGGATTTTGACAAATGCACACTAACATGTCTCCAGAACTATAGTATCCTACAGAATAGTTTCACTGCCCTAAAAATCCCCTGCGCTCCATCCGTTCATCATTCCCTCCCTCCTCCTGAAACCCTGGCAACCATTGATCTCTTTACTGTCTCTATAATTTTCTTCCTCAGAATGTCATAGCATTGGAATCATACAGCCTGTACCCTTCTCAGATTGGCTTCTTTCATTTAGCAGTAAGCATTTAAGGTTCTTCCATGTCTTCATGGCTCAATAGCTCATTTCTTCTTAGCACTCAATAATAGTCCATTGTCTGCAGGTACCACAGTTTATTTATCCATTCACCTACTGAAGGACATCTTGGTAGCTTCCAGGTTTGGGCAATTATGACTAAAGCTGCTAAAAACATCTGTGTGCAGGTTTTTTTGTAGGTCTAAGTCTTCAACTCATTTGGGTAAATACCAAGGAGTGCGATCACTGGATTGTATGGTAAGAATATGTTTAGCTTTTGTAAGAAACTGCCAAACTGTCTTCCAAAGTGGCTGTACCATCTTGCATTCGCACCAGCAACGAATAAGAGTTCTGTTGCTCCATATCCTCGTCAGCATTTGGTGTGGTCCGTGTTCTGGATTTTAGCCATTCTAATAGATGTGTAGTGTATCTCACTGTTTTAATTTGCATTTCCCTAATGACATACGATATTGAACGTCTTTTTGTCTATCTTCTTTGTGAGGTGTGTGTCTCCTCAGCTCTTATGCCTATTTTTTTTTTTTCCTGCTGGGAAAGATTCTCCCTGAGCTGACATCTGTTGCCAACCCTCCTCTCTCTCTTTTTTGTTTTCTCCCCAAAGCCCCAGTACATAGTTGTATATTCTGGTAGTAAGTCCTTCTAGTTCTTCTGTGTGAGTTGCTGCCACAGCATGGCTACTGACAGACGAGCAGTGTGGTTCCACACCTGGGGACTGAATCCAGACTGCCAAAGCAGAGCGCACAAAACTTTAACCACTAGGTCATCAGGGCTTGCTCTTAATGCCTATTGTTTAATCAAGCTATTTGTTTTCTTATTGTTGAGTTTTAAAAGTTCTTTGTGTATTTTAGATACCAATCCTTTATCAGATAAGTGTTTTGCAAAGATTTTCTCCCACTCTATGGCTTATCTTTTCATTTTCTTAACAGTGTCTTTCAAAGAGCAGAAGTTTTTCATTTTAAGGAAGTCCAACTATCAATTCATGGATTGTGCTTTTGGTCTTGTATCTAAAAAGTCATCTCCAAATCAAAGGTCACTGAGAATTTCTTCTGTTATCTTCTAGGAGTTTCATAGTTTTGTATTTTACATCTAGGTCTATAATCAATTTTGAGTTAATTTCTGTGAAAGGTATAAGGCCTATGTCTAGATTCAATTTTCTGTAGATGTATGTCCAGTTGTTCCAGCACCATTTCTTGAAAAGAATACACTTTATCCATTGAATTGTCTTTGGTCCTTTGTCAAAGATCAATTGACTATATTTATATGGGTCTACTTCTGGGCTCTTTATTCTGTTTCGTCGATCTATTTGTCTATTCTTTCACCAATACCACATTGTCTTGGTTACTGTAGCTTTATAGTAAATGTTGAAGTCAGATAGTGCCTGTCCTCCAACTTTGTTCTTCTCCTTCAATATTATGTTAGCTACTCTAGGTCTTTTGCCTCTCCATATAAACTTTACAATCAGTTTGTCATATCAATGAAAAAAGTGACTGCGATTTCGATTGGGATTGCACTGAATGTGTAGATTAAGTTGGAAAGAACTGACACCTTAACAACATTGAATCTTCCTATCCATGAATATAGATTATCTCTCCATTTATTTAGGTCTTCTTTGTTTTCTTTCATCAGAGAATTGCAGGTTTCCTCACATGGATCTTGTACATATTTTGTTAGATTTATAATTAAGCAGTTTTTTTGATGCTAATATAAGCAATACTGTGCTTTTAGTTATAAATTCTAAATGTTAATTGCTGTTATATAGTAAAGCAATTGACTTTTGTATATTAACCTTGTATTCTACAACCTTACTATAATCACTTATTAGTTCCAGGACTTTTTTGTTGATTCTTTGGGACTTATGACACAGACAATTATGTCATATCCAAATAAAACCATTTTATTTCTTCTTTCCCATTCTATGTACCTCATTTCCTTTTCTTGTTTTATTGCATTAATTAGGACAACACCATGTTGAACAGAAGTGGTGAGAAGAGACATCTTTGGCTTGTTCCTTTTGTTAGTGGGAAAGCACTTACTTTCTCACCATTAAGTTTGATGTTAGCTGTAGGTTTTTGTGAGTGTTCTTTATACCTAGTTGAGAAAGTTCGCCTACATTCCTAGTTTTCTGAGAGTATTTATCATGAATGGATATTGGATTTGGTCAAATGCTTTTTCTGCATCTATTGATATGATCATATGATTTTTCTTCTTTAGCCTGTTGATGTGATGGATTACACTAATTGATGTTTGAATGTTGAACCAGCCTTGCATACCTGGGATAAATTCCACTTGGTTGTAGTATAGAATTCTTTATATACTTTGTTGGATTTAATTTGTGAATGTTTTGTTTTATTTTTACAACTATGTTCATGAGAGATATAGGTCTATAGATTTCCTTTCTTGTAATGCTTTTGTCTAGTTTTGGTATTAGGGGTACTTTTGGCTTCATAGACTATTAGGAAATATGCCCACTGCTTCTGTTTTCTGGAAGAGGGTGTAGATAATTGGTATAATTTCTTCCTTGTTTGGCAGAATTCACTGATTCTTTCTGTTTTTGAAGATTATTAACTATTGATTCTAATTCTTTAATAGAGATCTATTCAAATTACATATTTCTTCTTGTGTGAATTTAGGTGGATTGTGTCTTTCAAGGAATTGGTCCATTCATCTAGATTATCAAATTTGTGGTCATAAAGTTGTTCATAATATTTCTTGATAATTCTTTTAGTGTTCCTTGGATTAGTAGTGATGGCCTCTCTTTCATTTCTAATATTTCTAATTTGTGTCTTCTCTCTTTTTTCCTCAGTTAGCATGCCTAGAGGTTTATCAACTTTATTGATATTTTTAAAGAACCAGCTCTTGTTTTTGTTGATTTTCTCTAGTCATTTCCTGTTTCAATTTCACTAAATTTATTTTTTGAATAATTTTAATAATAAATAAATAAATTTAATAATAAATAAATAAAATCTATTTGACTTTCACTTTTATTATTTATTTTCTTCTGCTTACTTTGGATTAATTTGCTCTTTTTTTCCTAATGTCCCAAGGTAGAAGCTTAGATTACTGATCTGATCTTTCTTCTTTTCTAATACATCATTCAATGCTATAAATTTTCCTCTAAGTGCTACTTTTGCTGCATCCCACAAATTTTGATAAGTTGTATTTTCATTTTCATTTAGTTTAATTTTTTTTTATTTCTCTTGAGACTTCTTCTTTGACCCATGTGTTATTTGGAAGTACATTGTTTAATCTCCAAGTATTCTTGGATTTTCCAGCTATCTTTCTGTTATTGATTTATGGTTTAATTACATTGTCATCTGAGGGCTTACTTTGTATGATTTCTATTCTTTTAAATTTTTTGAGGTATGTTTTATGGCCCAGAATGTGAAAGTTGGCGAGTGTTCTATCTAAGCTTGAGAATAATATGTATTCTGCTGTTGTTGGATGAAGTATTCTATAAATGTCAATTAGATCCAATTAATTGGTGGTGCTGTTTGGTTTAAGTACATCCTTACTGATTTTCTGCCTACTGGATCTGTCAGTAGATGCTGACATCTCCAGCTATAACAGTGGATTCATCTACTTCTCCTTGCAGTTCTATTAGGTATTGCCTCTTGTATTTTGATGCTGTATTGTTAGGTGCATACACGTTAAGAATTTTGGTGTTTTCTTGAAGAACTGACCACTTCATCATTATGTAGTGTCCCTCTTTATCCCCGATAATTTTCCTTGCTCTAAAGTCTTTTTTATTTGAAATTATTATAGCTACTCCAGCTTTCTTTTTATTAGTGTTAGCATAGTGTATCTTTCTTAATCCTTTTACTTTTAATCTATCTTTGTTTTCATATTTAAAGTGGGATTCTTGTAGAAAACATATAGTTGAGTCTTGTTTCTTTTACCACTTTGATAGCCTCACTCTTATTTTGTGTGTTTAGACCATTGATGTTTAAAGTGATTATTGATTTAGTTGGATTAACATCTTCCATATTTTTTTACTATTTTCTATTCATTGTTCTTGTTCTTTCTGTCTTTTTCTTCTTCCGCTCTTCCCTTCCTTTTCTGGTTTTAATTAAGCATTTTACATGATGCCACTTTCTTTCTTCACTTAGCATATCAATTATGCTTCTTTTAAAATTTTTTAGTAGTTGCCATAGAGTTGGCAATATATATTTACAATCAATCCAAGTCCACTTTCAAATAACACTATACTGATTCACACATAGTGCACATACCTTATAACAAAATATTCTCAATTCCTCCCTCCAATCTCTTACAGCATTACTTTCATTCATTTCACTTATCCATAAGCCATAATTGCCAAATACATTGTTGTTACTATTAGTATTTTCAACAGTTATCTTTTAGGTCAATAAAGAACAAGAAAAATTTCTTTAAATTTATTTTACCTTCATTTATCCCTTCTCTAATGCTCTTCCTTCCTTCATGTAGATCCAAGTTTCTGACCTATGTCATTTTCCTGCTCTCTGAAGAATTTCTTTTAATATTTCTTGCAAGGCAGGTCTATTGGCAACAAATTCCCTCAATTTTGTTTGAGAAAATTCTTACTTCTCCTTTACTTTAGAAGGATAATTTTACTGGATACAGAATTCTAGGTTGGTGCATTTTCTTCTCTCACCAGTTTAAATACTTCACTCCATTCTCATTTGCATGAGTCTGAAGAGAAGTCTGATGTAATTCTTACCCTTGCGCTTCTCTATATAAGGTATGTTTTTCCTCTGGCTTCTTTCAAGATTTTTTTCTTTCTCTTTAATTCTCTGCATTTTAAATCCATGCCCAGGAGTAGGTTTTTGGTATTTTTCCTCCTTGGTGTTCTCCGAGCTTCCTGGATCTGGATCTGTGGTGTGGTGTCTATCATTAATTTTGAGAAAACATCAGTCATATTCTTTCAAATATTTCTTGTTTCTTTATCTCTTTCTTCTCCTTCTGGTATTCCCATTACACATATGTTATACCTTTTGTGATTGTCTTGCAGTTCTTGGATATTCTGTTCTGCATTTTCATTCTTTTCTTTCTCTCTGCATTTCAGTACTGCAAGTTTCTGCTGACATTTCATTAAGCTCACTGGTTCTTTCTTGGGCTGTGTCTAGTATATTGAGAGGCCCATCAAAGGTATTCTTCATTTCTGTTGCAGTATTCTTGTTTTCTAGAATTTCTTTTTGATTCTTTTTTAGAGTTTCCATCTCTCTGCTAACATTATCCATCTGTCCTTGCATGTTTTCCACTTTTTCCATTAGAGCCTTTAGCATATAAATTTATTTTAAATTTCCTGTTTGATAATTCCAAAATCTCTATCACACCTGAGTCTGGTTAAGATCTATGTCTCAAACTGCGTTTTTCGTCTTTTTGTACGCCTTGCAATTTTTTGTTGAAAGCCAGCCATGATGTACTGGGTAAAAAGTACACCAGTATTTGCTCCTGTGGCAGGCTTCTGCTCCAATGAACTCTGATTCTCTCCAATTGTAGGTGCAGTAGTTTTCCCTGTGACCTAGATTATCTGATGGACCTAAGAAGAGTTGTTGATTTTCAGTTTGTGTGGCTTTTTTCTTGTTCTGGGAACAGAAGCCATGACTTCCAAGCCCTTATCATGTCAGACCAGAAGCAGGAAGCCCTCTCATCTGACCCCATTTTCTTAAACATAACATATACAGGGCATATATGCACAATAAATGTAAATAAAGGCATGTGTATAAATTTTTTTAAAAGATTCTAGAAAGATATATGGCAAAATGTTAATATTATTATTTATGGAGCAGGTACTATGTGCCAGTATTAAGCTCTTTACAATAATTAACTAATCATTATTATATGTTATAATTATATTATCATATAATTATTAATAATGATTGATTTAAGTAATTTGCTTAAATAATTTAAGTAATTGTTTAAATAGTTATTTAATTAAATAATTGCTTAAATAATTAAATAAATAGTTCATTTATTCCTCACAATTATCCTAGAGAAAGTCAATTTGATCATTTCAATTTTACAGATGAAGAAACCGAGGCATAGAGAGGTCAAGTAACTCAACTAAGTAAGTATTTGAACCCAGGAAACCTGTCTGTAGCAGTAGCATATTTAACGCAACAAAAACAGGTATTATCCTTGGGGTGGGATTAGGGCTGAGGGTCACTTCTTTGTACCTTTCTGTATTGTCTGGATTTTTCACAGTGAGCATGTATTACTTCTGTAATAAAATAAATAAAGACGCTGCCTTAAAAAAAAAAAAAGTAGGAATGCAAAGCAGCTGGGGAAAGAAATCACAGAAAACATTTCAGGGGCTGGCCCCGTGGCCGAGTGGTTAAGTTCGCACGCTCCGCTGCAGGCGGCCCAGTGTTTTGTTGGTTCAAATCCTGGGCACGGACATAGCACTGCTCGTCAAACCACGCTGAGGCAGCGTCCCACATGCCACAACTAGAAGGACCCACAACAAAGAATATACAACTATGTACTGGGGGGCTTTGGGGAGAAAAAGGAAAAATAAAATCTTTAAAAAAAAAAAATTTCAAGTCAAGTCTAAATTGCTCTTGCATCATCACGTCACTGCTCATCTCCAAACAGGCTGTGGTGCATATACTGGACCCAGCAGAAGACTTTAGACCAGTATTTCCCAAATATTTGACCAAGATCCTCAGTAAAAAATACACTTTACATCATGACCTAGCATACACATGTGTGTCTACAGAACTGGAATAAAACAAAACATCCTCGTTAAAAATTAGATCACAACCCACCAACAGTGATCTCACCAGGCAATTCCCCTGGTTGGAAGCCTCTTAGACAACTATAACAAAGCAATAATTGTTGTGACTGATTTACAGTGTGACTGTAAGTCCCTCTCCATGACTTTTAACAAAATTTTTGGTGTCAGGAGTTTAGAGGGTTATTCCACTTGTACATTCTGACTTCACAACTCATCTGCCACAGAGATTGTACACCCATTTCTCAGGAGGCCAATGTTCAAAACTGGAGAAATCTCGTGGCATACCTTTTGGGATTCTGGCATACCAAGCAGCAGGCAACTGCTGCCAAGCTCACCAGTTCCTAGGACCTGGGCAGTTAACCAACCCCAGAGAATCCTCTCTCCAGGCAAGGTCGACTATGAGGATGGGGCCTTAGGACTCCATGGAGCACTGTCAGCAGGTACTGGTCTCAACCAATAACTGCAGGAGACTCTCTCTGACCTTGCAGGTCAAGACAGACCACTCAGACACCTGCAGCCCCGTGTCCAAGCAGCTGGGAACCAAAACACCCAAGAAAAGTCCCAAAGCCCTCACGTCATCTGAGGGCTATCTGTGCAACCCAGCCTCTGCTTTTCACAAGATACACTGCAGTTACTTCCCCTTCCCCAGCCCATTTAACAAATAGTGTACCAAGCACTCTGCTAGGTCCTGGGCATATAAAGACAGAAAAGGTTCACATTATCCAGGAACTTGCAGGCTAGAAAAGGAAATAGAAAATTAGATAACCACATTAACGAAGTGGGAAGCTAGAATTACCAACTAAGAAAGGGGCACTGAAGGAATGAGCAAAGGTGTGTCTTGAAAATATCACTGTGGCTGCAGCATGGAGAATAGGTTACCGGAGACTCAGACTCGAACCCCAAGTTTGCATCTGCCAAGTGTCGATTTCACAGCATATTATGAAGATTAAAATAGAAAAAAGGCCTGAAAATTACAAAATGCTACACATTGACATAAAAAGTATTGTTCTTGTGGTAGGCAGACTTCTAAGGGGCCCCAGTGGTCCCTTCCTCCTGGTATTCCCACCCTTGGGCAATCTCCCCTCTTTGAGTGTGGGCTGGACCCAGTGACTTGCTTCTAACAAATAGAATGTGGCAAACGTGATGGAATTTCACTTCTGTGATTGTGACGGTTAATTTTACGTGTCAACTTGGCTGAGCCACAGTACCCAGATATTTATTCTATATGTTTCTGTGAAGGTATTTTTAAGTGTGATTAACATTTAAATCAACAAATTTTGAGTAAACCAGATTACCCTCCATAACGTGGGTGGGTTTCATCCAATCAGTTAAAGGCCTTCAGAGAAAAGGACTGACCTACCCCGAGAAAGAGGAGGGAATTCTACCAGCAGGTTGCCTTCAGACCTGAACTCCAACATCAGCTCCTCCCCGGGTCTCCAGCCTGCCAGCGACCCTGCAAATTTTAGACTTGCCAGCCTCCACAATCACATGAGCCAGTTTCTTAAAATAAATCTTTCTCTCTATATTTGCATATCCTATTGGTTATGTTTCCCTGGAGAACCCTGACCAATATACTAATTAAGTTACAAAAGACTATGGCCTCCTCCTTACTAGCATACTCTTTCTATTGTCTTCTCTGCTTCTGTGTTTTGATGAAGCAAGCTGCCATGTTGGAAAGACCCACCTGGCAAGTAAGTGAGGCCTTGCCAACAGCCAGTGAGGAAGTGAGACCCTCAGTTCAATAATCATGAGGAAATGAATCCTGCCACAACCATGAGAGTGAGCTTGGAAGCAGACCCTTCCCCAGTCAAACTGAGAAATGATTAAAACCCTAGCTGACACCTTATCACAGCTCACGAGAGATCCTGAAGCAGAGGACCAAGCTAAGCTGTGCCAAGAGTCCTGACCCACAGAAACTGTGAGATAACAAACATTGTTTTAAGCCACTGAGTTTTGGGGTTATTTTTTATGCAGCAATAGATAACTAATACATTATTAATTATTATTAATTGTAGTAGCATAAAAACATAAATTGTAAAAATTACCACTATTAGCTTTGGGAACAAGGGTTTTTAAATGTGGGAAGAGCCAATGGAAGTTTTTCAAATTAGCAAATACTTTGGTGGAGTGGCAAGGGTTGGTACAAGAAATCCATATATATTTTCCAAGTGCCCAGGCGATTCTGACACTTGGCCTCTTGGAGAATCCTTGACATGGCCAATGCCTTTAATTCCATGAAGTCATTTCACAGTGAAGGATGCTAAGCCTGGGGCTCAGATTGCTCTGGGCAACCCACTGTTTCCCAAAGTGTAGAGGTACTCAAGGTGGCACCCAGACAAACATCTTTATTTGAATGGTTAATATATGTATTGTGCATGAGAAAAAGCATAACTAGTATGTCAATCCCATATTTTTACAGATATTATTGCTTAGACCAAAATTAAAGTGAAAAAATAAAATAAAATAATGCAAGTTGCTTCCCCCTTCTTTCCCCTCCCATTGTTCAGGACACGTCCTGGGTGAGCATCCAGTCAGTACTCTCAACAGGAGTGGAGGGCAATGGGGGAAGAGTCTTCAGTCCCAAGCTGAGAAAATGGCTCACATGACCAGGAAGTCAGTTCTTACAGGGGTGTTGAGCAAAATAAGTAAACATACTGAAGATAGTGGGAGTCACATTTCTTAGTGTCAAAAAGGAGAAAGGAGAAAGCTAGAATAAATCCTCTAGCGTTGGACTGTAATTGAAAGAATCAGTTTTTAACATATAGTGACAGATGGAAAGACTGATACATAGATAAAATAGGTGTGCAACATCTATACCAACAAACTCTATATGTTTGTTGGTATTTAGATACATACATATATGTCCCAGCTGTCCACTGAGATTGCCTGGAAATAATGACAACTCAGTAGCATTAAGCACATCTAGCACCCAGATCCTGGTTTCTAACTACCATTATCTACTTAAAAAGTACCAGGGCTCATTGGAGAAATGACTGATTCCAGCACTGGGACAGAGAAAGCACAAGATGATTCTGGAATATCTTGTCATACCAGAAAATAAAGAAGTACTCAGAAATGATGGGACGTGAAAAAGATAGAGGAGTCAACTTGAAGAGGCTCCCAATGGCCAAATCTGGGACAACGTAAACATCAAAACAAATAATGATCAGAACAAATTATAACCCACTGAGTAAAATAGAAATCCGTAAGTCCATAATAATACAAATAAATAAGTGGGAAAGAAGGGAAGGCTCTAGTTTAGAGCATAACTAATAAATATGGAAGCAATAATGGAATTTTTTAAAGCATAACCTTTTGGCAGCCATCACAGTAATATTTCATTCAAGCAAGAGTCATCAATGGATGCTGAAGTTTGTGTATGAAAGATTGATGAGAAGCGTGACATTTATATAATCTCAAAGTATCACCCCACAAAATCATTATTAATTACTTACTAATTAATAAATACAAAAATTTTAGCAATTAACTTTACAGTGGATAAATCTGGCAGACCATTTGATCAAAGTCAACTTCACCAGTAATGGGAAAAATTGGCATCATATGCCTCCTGATATGATACACTGAAAAGACCCAGCATCAGCTCAGAGACTGAATGTTTATGTTCCCAGGAAATTCATATGTTGAAATCTAAGCCCCAGTGACTAAGATAGGTAGTCATGTCAAAAACGCATAAATCATGAAGAAACACCAGAAAAATCCAAATTGAGAGACGTTCTACAAAATAACCGGTTTGTAATCTTCACTAAGAGTCAGGGTTATAAAATCAAGGAAAGATTAACCCTTCTAGATTGAAGGATACCAAAGAGACCTGAAACTGAGTGTAAATCCTGACTTAGAAGTTGGACCCATAAAGGACATTACTGGATAGTTGGTGAACTCTGAATGGAGCCTGGGGATTAGATGTAGTATCGCATCAATGTTGGCTGTCCAATTTTAAGGGTTATACTTTGGTTATGGGAGAGAGTGCCCTTGTCTTTTAGGAAATACACACTGAAGTATTAGGGGGTAATGGGGCATCATATCTGCAACTGATTCTCAAATGATTCAGAAAAATATGCATGGTTGTGAGTGTATTTAGAGAGGGATAAAGAATAAGGCAGATGCAGTAAAATGTCAACAATTTAGGGAAACTGGGTGAAAGGCATACAGAAATTCTGTATTATTTTTGCAACATTTCTCTAAATTTTAAATTACTTCAAATCATAAAGTTAAAAAATAGAAGCTGATTTTTATAAACTATTGAATAAATAATAGTAAAGAGTGTGCGCAGATAGGGCAAAAACTAACGACTGGAGTTAGGGACCTCTGCTGAGTCACCCTGCAGCTCCTCGACTTGCCGTGACATTGCAGAGCTGGGAGCCTGCCCAGATCAGTCTCCACTAAGTGGGAAACGGGAGAATCAAGGCCATTCATCGGCTTCTCCCAGAACACCTGATTTTTGCCCTAATTATCCAAATATTTAAGCAGTACTGAGGAAAGTATTGCCTAATCACTTCTGAAGGAATTGCTTCTAATTCCCACAGCCCTTTAACATAAATTTGCGTAAAAACAAATCTACTTAAATCACTAATCAGAAAATCAATTTTTAAAATTTTCTGTCAAATAACTATATCCTTATTACATACTACAACCTTCATTTGTATGCCTCTCAGCTATGAGGGGATGTGAGATTTAACAGACATTTCCTCACCCATTGCCACATAGAGTCCCCTGGGTGGCCGGAGTCTGGCTGTAGCTGCCATCTTCCTCACCATCTTTCACTGCCTTTCCCGTCAACAAAGCTGCATGCAGAATCTTCAGCATTTCTCTATCATATGTGAATATTTCTCTTTTGTTTCTGTTCTGCTTCCTTCAGACTTACAGCATTCTCCCCTCATCTGCCATTTCTCTTTCTTCGGTTTCAGTTAATCGTGGTCAACCACGGTTGAAAAATATTAAATGGAAAATTCCAGAAATAAACAATTCATAAGTTTTAAATTGTGGCCATTCTGAGTAGTGTGATGAAATCTTGCTCCATCCTGCCCAGGACGTGAATCATCCCTTTGTCCAGCAGATCCACGCTGTAGACGCTACCCACTCGTTAGTCATTTAGTAGCTGTCTCAGTTATCAAATCAAGTGTCAGGGCATCACAGCGCTTATGTTCAAGTAACACTTATTTTACTTAACAATGGCCCCAAAGCTCAGGAGTAGTGATGCCGGCAATTCAGATATGTCAAAGAGAAGCTGTAAAGTGCTTCCTTTAAGTGAAAAGGTGACAGTTTTTGACTTAATAAGGAAAAAAAAAATTGTATACTGAGGTGGCTAAGATCCATGGTAACTTTTATTACAGTATATTGTTATCATTGTTCTATTTTATTTTTAATCTTTTACTGTGCCTAATTTACAAATTAAATTTTATCATAGGTATATATACAGAGGAAAAACTATATATAGGGTTCAGTACTATCCGTGGTTTCAGGCATCCACTGGGGATAAAGGCAACGACATATCTCCAGATTCCTCTTTGTTCAAACATGATTTACTACCCTTCGCAAATCCACTATTCATGCTCTCCTCACCTAATAACTCATTTATTAAAAGCATGTTACCCATAGAGAACTTCTTTAGGTAGGGAGAAAGCTGTAAGAACTTGTAAGAATACTATAACGGGGCAGCAGCATTGTGTACTAACACGAAGTCCTGTTGTTGAAGTAGAATATGCTGGCACTGTGTCCTGCCGCATTTATTTCAAGGCAAAGCTAACAGATTAACAATCTCATCGTGACCAGGTCAGCTAAGTAAATAACTAGTTTACATCCCAATTCATAATACTGATTTATGTGACCCCACACTGAAAAGAATCCAAATCTCAGTATTCAATTTTGCATAAACAGACCCGAAACATAGTTTTTCTTTGTTATGTTTTCTACCACAAAATTTACTGTGTGTCCTATGTTTTTATTTGCTCGTCTCCATACTCACAGTCTGTGAAATGAATTCAGACTTCAGACTAGAGCAGTAAAAGGTTATGCAACTTCAGAGGTAATAGTCTGGTTTTTAGTATGTGCCAACTTCTGCTCTAAAAATTGTATTTTTTAAAATAAATTTAATCCCCCTAAACAACCCTAATGTTATGGACTGAATGTGTACGTTCCCCCCAAAATCCTTACCCAGAAACCTCATCCCCAATGTGCTGGTATCAGGAGGTGGGGCCTTTGGGAGGTGATGAGGGCAGAGCCCCTACTAATGGGATTCGTGCCCTTATACAAGAGCCGGGAGAGCTCCGGCACCCTCTTCCCACCGTTTGAGGACACACGGAGACGTCAGTTGTGTGCACCTGGAAGAGTTCTCACCAGAACCTGACCGAGCTGACACCTGATCTCAGCCTTCCTGCCTCTAGAACTGAGAGAAATAACTGTTTGCTGTTTAAGCCGCCCAGTCCATGGTAATCTGTTAGAGCAGCTCCAACTGGCTAACACATCTAAGGGCCCAGACGCCATTCTCATCCTAATTGAAGCAAGGAGGAAGCGGTCACAGAAATACCCTTACCAGGTGAAATAGAAGACACCCAGGTGAATTCAGATTTCAGATAAACAATGAATCATTTTTTAGTATAAGTGTGTCCCAAATATTGCATGGGACACACTTATACTAAACAAAGTAAAAAGCTATTTAATGTTTATCTGAAATTCAAAATTAACTGTGTCTTATGTTTTTATTTGCTAAAACTAGCAACCCCACACAGAAAGGGTGAGTAAGTCAGCCAAGATCACACAGCTGATAAGCAGTAACACCTGCCAATATGAAGCCAGCTAGTTTCAGAGCTCACACTTTTACTTCATAGGTCTTTGTAAGACTAAATGAGATAGTCCACATAAATGGTTTAGCATGGGGTCTGGTACCTAGTGAGGATTCAAATGTTAGATGTTAACAATAATACCAATAACCAGTCCCGCTGTTGTTGCTGTTAGCGTGAGATCTTTAACTCCAATCTCCTTAACAGCCCATTCCCATTACAGTCCCTGCGTATTTGAAGAACATGGACTTCCCAAGTCCCAACCCCTGAACTCCACCATTCCTCTCTCCTGCCACTCATTCTCGCCAAACTTGCTTTTCAGTTACATTAATAAAGCCCTTCCTTTTTATCAGGGCATCACTGGGTCCCTCTGTCAGTGACTGCCAGCCCTGCTCATCAGCACCTCACTTCCTTCGAGCCTTTCTTCTCCCACCATTTTTTCCTCCATCTGGGATCTCTGGGACTGCTCTCAACTGCACAGCTCATCCTGAGAACATTTTACAAGTATGTTCATGGGCTTCACTAGCAATGTGACCTTTTAAGTACCAGCTGCTTCTCCTATGCTGTGTCCCCATGTTTTATCTCTATTTTCTTGCCGCTCCCAGAATATTTTGCCAATCAACAAGAGGTACTGTAGCAACGGGGCAGCCACATGCAAAAGAATGCGGTTGGACTCCTATCTCACATTATTTACAGAAATTAACTCAAAATGGATCAAATACCTAAATGTAAGAGCTAAAACTATAAAACTCTTAGAAAAAAACAAAGATTTAAATCTTTGAAATCTCAGATTAGGAAATGGTTTCTTAGATATGACACCAAAAGCACAAGCAACAAAAGAAAAGATAGATAAATTAGACTTGGTCAAAATTAAAAAACTTTTATCAAGAAAGTGAAGATGGACCTAGAGGATATTATGCAGTCTGAAATAAGTCAGATAGAGAAAGACAAATGCCATTTGATTTCATTTATATGTGGAATCTAAAAAACAAAACAAAAACAGACTCATTGATACAGGAAACAAACTGGTTACTAGGTGGTGGGCGGGGAGTACAAAATAGATGAAGGGGATTAAAAGGGACAAGCTTCCAGTTATAAAAGAAATAAGTTGTGGGGATGTAACGTACAGCATAGGGAATATAGTCAATAATATTGTAATAACTTTGTATGGTGACAGATGGTAACTAGACTTCTGGTGGTGATCATTTTGTAATGGATATAGATATTGAATCACTATGATGTACACCTGAAACTAATAAGATATTGTGTGTCCTATATTTCAACTAAAAAATAAAGTGAAAAGACAATCCACAGAATGGGAGAAAATATTTGCAAATCATATATCTGATAAGGTGCTAGTTCTGAAGTCCATACTTTAACTCCTCTGAGTACCCCCATGACATTATCTATGAAAGAAGTAAGCAGAGATGTGATAGACGGTAACTAGAGCAGGAAGAGGGATGTCATTCTAAGGCTGTGCTGTCTAATACAGTTTTCACTGGCCACAGGTAGCTATTGACCACTAGAAATGTGGCTAGTCTGAACTCAGATGTGTTGTAAGTATGAAGAAAATACATACCAGATTTTAAAGACTTAGTGTGGAGGGACATCAACAAGATGACCAAATAAGACATTCTTCACTTGTATCCATCCTCAACAACAACAATTTGGCATCCATCTACAGACAAAACTGCCTTTGTGGGAGCTGTGGGATCCAGCACCATATGCCAAAGGATCTGAGAGGGGTCTTACCCACCTGTGTGTAGGGTAATAGGCAGAGAGACCTTGGTTCCAGCTGTGGACTCTGCAGTGGCTCATGAATCAGCTCCAGCCTCTCTCAGCAACAGGCCAGAAGCCCTGGAGAACACTGTCTTTGACAATCACTCATGGATAAGAAAGCCTTTGTAGAAGCCCAGGTTTTCAGCAGAGAAGTTCCAGCACGCCATTGGAGGGAAAAAATTCTAGTTTGAACACATTGGAGTGGTAAGAGGAACAGTTTGACTTTACCTGCATCACACCTTCCCCAAAATGGCACAGCTTAGTGATAAGAGCACTTGTTGGCCTGTGATTTCTCCCATGGAAGAAACTGACAATGTGCAAGTGAACACCCAGCTTTTCCAGCTGTGTGGGATGCTGCCAAAAATGCCCATTTCTCTCTTACCCCATCCAGAGTACTAAGTCATGAGCTGTGGGGCATGACAAGGGGGAAGAAAAGAAGCTGGGAGAGCAGCAGATGGAACACTCAGGGCATTACAGTAGGATGCAGATCCTACTAACCGCATCACAGACTCTACCAAGAAGCCAACCCAGGAGCCATTAGATGCCTCCCTGTGGCCGGCTCCCTGTGCATGCTCCTGACAGTGGCAAGAGCAGCAAGAGTGAGTCTGGCAGACAGCTAGTGAGCACACAGAGAGCTGGCCCAAATTTGTGGGCCAGAGAGAGATCACAAACTTGAGCCTTAGCTTCACTCTTGAGAAAGCAAAAGGGAGGCTGACAATATCTGGCCTGGTGCATTGCAGGATGAAGAGAAGGCGTACAAGCTGAAGAATTCTGCCACAAAAGGGAGCAAGAAGTACAGAGCAGCATATCCCTAGAAGATCTGAGAAGCCTCAGAATCCCTACCAGGGCTGATGGAAAACATTTGTCTCCCAAAGTCAGTTAGTAAAAACTCAAGGTGACTGCTACTTCAAATGTGAACAGGAAAAATCAAGGAAACAGGACACCACAAGGGGATCACAATAATCTTCCAGTGCCCAGCCCCAAAGACATGGAGATCTGTGATTTACCCAATAAAGAATTCAAAACAGTTTTTTTCCCCTCAGCATAGCTTGTTTAATAAAGCATGTTCTCCTCTCTCAGGGTTCCCAAGAATACCTTTACTATAGGAAAATCACTAAGTTATAAAACCCCTAAGTTATAAGAAATTTTAAAGGAAAATACTTTATAACACACATATCAATCATTGGGTGTTAGTAATACATACAAACAACAAGAAATTCTGGGTGATTGAAGTCTATAAACCTGCACACTTCACCCACAACCAATCATACGTTGCAAACCAGTTTTTTTAAGGAAGCTCAATGAGTTACAAGAAAACACAGAAAGACAATTTAAAAAAATCAGGAAAACAACACACAAAAAAATGAGAAGTTTAACAAGCACATAGAAATCATAAAAAAGAACCAAATAAATTCCAGCACTGAAGAACACAATGAATGAAATGAAAAATACAATAGAGCATCAAAAACAGAATAGATAAATCAGAAGAAAGAACTGTGAACTGGAAGACAGGACCTTTGAAATTATGCATCCAGAGGAGAATGAAGAAAAAGACTGAACAAGAATGAAGAAAGCCTAAACGATCTATGGGACACCATCAAAAGAAACAACCTGTGAGTCATTGGAATCCCAGGCAGAAAAGGGCGGGAGAAGGGGGCAGAAGGCTTATTTAAAGAAATAATGGCTGGCACTGTTGGTGGGAATGTAAAGTGGAGCAGCCGCTATGGAAAACAGCATGGAAGTTCCTAAAAAATTAAAAATAGAACTACCATATGATCCAGCAATTCCACTTCTAAATATTTACCTGAAACAAACAAAAACACTAACTCAAAAGATATCTACACTCCCATGTTCATTACAGCATTATTTACTATAGCAAAGACACAGAAACAATCTAAGTGTCCATAGATGAATGAATGAATAAAGAAAATGTAGTGCATAAATATAATGGAATATTATTCTACTGTAAAAAAGAAGGAAATCTTGCCATTTGCTACAACATGGATGGGCATTATGCTAAGTGAAATAAGCCAGACAGAAAAAGACAAACACTGTGTGATCTCACTTATAGGTGAAATCTGAAAAAGAAAAAATAAGAAAAAACTCACAGATACAGGGAGCAGATTGAGAGTTGCCAGAGGCAGGAGATAGGGGTAGGCAAAAAGGGTGAAGGTCAAAATATACAAACTTCCAGTTATAAAATAAATAAGTCCTGATGATGTAGTATACAGCTTGGTGACTGTAGTTAATAATACTGTATTATATATTTGAAAGTTGCTAAGATAGTAAATCTTAAAAGTTCTCATCACAAGAAAAAAGGATTTGTAAGTGTTTGTGTTGACAGATCTTAACTAGACTGATTATGATGATCATTTCACAATATATAATATATTGAATCATTATGTTGCACACCTGAAACTAATATAATGTTACGTCTCAATTATTTCTTAATTTAAAAAGTAAATAAATAAATAATGGCTGAGAATGTCCCAAATCTGAGGAGAGATTTTGATATCCAAATTCATGAAGCTCATAGGTCACCAAACAAACTCAATTTAAAGAGATCTTCTCCAAGACACATTATAATATAACTGTCAAAAATCAAAGACAAAGAGAAATTCTTAAAAGTGGCAAGAGAAAAAAAGCTTGGAATTTATAAGGAAACTCCCTTAAGACTTTCAGCAGATTTCTCAGTAGAAATCTTACAGGCCAGGAGACAGTCAGATGATATATCCAAAGTGAGTAAAGAAAAAACTACCAACCAAGAATAATTCATCTGGTAAAGCTGTCCTTCCGAAATAAAAAAGAGGTAAAGACTTTTCAGGCAAACAAAAGCTAAGGGAGTTCATCACCACTAGACCTGCCTTGCAAGAAATACTGGAAGAAGTTCTTCAAGTGGAAATGAAAGGGTACTAACTAGTAACATGAAAACATGAAAATATAAACCACACTGGTTTATATTTTAAACCACACTGTTTTATATTATTCTGAATTTGACTGAATATTCTAATTCAGAATTCAGAATAATCTAATGTAGTAACATGGTGATGTGTTAATTACTTAACTCTAGTATAAAGATTAAAGGTCAAAGGTCTTAAAAACAACTATAGCTACAATAATTTGTTAATGAACATGCAATATAAAAGGAGACAAATTGTGACAGCAGAAACATAAAAGGAGGGAAGTAAAAGAGTAGAGTTTTTGTATGCTATTGATGTTAAGTTGTTATCAGTGTAAAATAGACTGTTATGCCTGTAAGATGTTTGATAAATCCCACTGTAACCACAAAGAAAAAACCTAAAGTAAATATACAAATGATAAAGAGAAGGGAATCAAAGCTTACAAATATGGAAAATCACAAGGAAGCAAGAGAGGAAGAAAGGAAAAAAAGAACTACAAAACAGCCAGAAAACAACGAATAAAATGGCATTAGTAAGTCCTCTAAGTGTAAATGGATTAAATTATCCAATCAAAAGGCACAGAGTGGCTGGATGGATTAAAAAAACAAGACTTAATTGTATGCTGCCTACAACAGATTTCAGCTTTAAGGACACACATAGGCTCAAAGTAAAGGGATGGAAAAAGATATGCCATGCAAGTGGAAACCAAAAGACAGCTAGGGTAGATATATTTATATCAGACAAAATAGACTTTAAGCAAAAAATGGTAACAAGAAACAAAGAGGGTCATCATGTAATGATATAGGGGTCAATTCATCAAGATGATATAACAATTTTAAATACAAACGCTCCAACATCAGAGCACCTAAATATGTTAAGCAAATACTAACAGATCTGAAGGGAGAAATAGACAACAATACAACAATATTAGGGGACTTCAATACCTCACTTTCAACAATGGACGGGTCATCCACACAGAAAATCAACAAGGAGGGGCTGGCTCCGTGGCTGAGTGGTTAAGTTCGCATGCTGTACTTCAGTTGCCCAGGGTTTCACCAGTTCAGATCCTGGGTGTGGACATGGCACTGCTCATCAGGCCATGCTGAGGTGGCATCCTACATAGCATAACCAGAGGGCCCTACAACTAGAATGTGAAGCTATGTACTGGGGTGCCTTGGAGAGAAGAAGAAAAAAAAAGACTGGAAACAGATGTTAGCTCAGGTGCCAATCTAAAAGAAAAAACCAACAAGGAAATGTTGGACTTGAACTATAGTTTAGACCAAATGGACCTAACAGACATATACAGAACATTCTATCCAACAGCAAAGAACACATACTTTTCTCAAGTACACATGGAGCAGTCTCCAAGGGAGCTCACATGATAGGTCACAAAACAAATCTTAGCAAATTTAAGAGGACTGAAATCATACCAAGTATCTTTGCCAACCATAATGATAGGAAACTAGAAATTCATAACCAGAGGAAATCTGTAAAATTCAAAAAAAATGCCAAATTAAACAATATACTCCTGAACAACCAATGGCTCAAAGAAGAAATTAAAAATGAAATTAAAAGGGGCTGGCCCCGTGGCCGAGTGGTTAAGTTCACGCGCTCCGCTGCAGGCGGCCCAGTGTTTCGTTGGTTCGAATCCTGGGTGCGGACATGGCACTGTAATCTAAACCACGCTGAGGCAGTGTCCCACATGCCACAACTAGAAGGACCCACAACAAAGAATATACAACTATGTACCGGGGGGCTTTGGGGAGAAAAAGGAGAAAAATAAAATCTTTAAAAAAAAAAAAGAAATTAAAAAATATCTTGAAACAAAAGAAAATGGAAACACAACATACCAAAACTTATGGGATGCAACAAAAGCAGTTCTAAGAGGGACGTTTACAGCAATAACCACCTACATTTAAAAAAAAAAAAAGATCACAGATAAATAACCTAACTTTATGTCTTAAGGAACTAGAAAAAGAACAGACTAAGCCCAAAGTTAGGAGATGAAAGGAAATAACACAGATCAGAGCAGAAATAAATGAAATAAAAACCAGAAAAATAATAGAAAAGAGCAACAAAACTAAGCTGGTCTTTTGAAAAGACAAACAAAATTGACAAACTCTTAGCTAGACTAACTCAGGAAAAAAGAAAGAGGACTCAAACAAATAAAATCATAAACGAAAGAGGAGACATTACAACTGATACCACACAAATACAAAAGATCATGAGAGACTACTATAGAACAATGATATGCCAATAAACAGAACAACCTAGAAGAAACAGATAAATTCCTAGAAACATAGAACCTACCAAAACTGAATCATGAAGAAACAGAAAATCTGAACAGACAAATAATGAGTAAGGAGATTGAATCAGTAATGAAAAAACCAAAAACCTCCCAACAACAAAAACCCAAGACCAGATGGTTTCCCTGGAGAATTCTACCAAACGTTTAAAGACAAATTAACGTCATTCCTTCACAAACTCTCCCAAAAAGTTGAAGAGGAGGGAACACTCTCAAACTCATTTTACAAGGCTACTATTACCCCAATCTCAAGCTAGATAAGGACACTATAAGAAAAGAAAACTACAAGCCAAAATCCCTGATGAACATAGGTGCAAAAATTCTCAAAAATTATTAGAAAACCTGGAAAACAGTATGGAGATTTCTCAAAAAATTAAAAATAGAAATACCATATGACCCACTACTGGGTATTCATCCAAAGAACTTGAAATCAACAATACAAAGAGACTTAGGCACCTCTATGTTCGCTGCAGCATTGTTCACAATAGCCAAGACGTGGAAGCAACCAAAGTACCCGTCAACTGATGACTGGATAAAGAAGATATGGTGTATATATACAACGGAATACTACTCAGCTATAAAAAAAAGACATAATCATCCCATTCGCAGCCACATGGATGGACCTTGAGGGCATCATGTTAAGTGAAATAAGCCAGACAGACAAAGACAAACACCATCTGATTACACTCATATGTGGAATATAAACAAACTTAAGGACAAAGACAACAAGTTAGTGGTTACCAGAGGGAACAAGTGGGAGGGTGGGCACAAGAGGTACAGGGGCACATTTATATGGTGTTTGACAAATATTAATGTACAACTGAAACTTCACAATGTTCTAAACTATTTAGACTACAATAAAAAGATTTTAAAAGTAAAAATTAAAAAAAAATTAGCAAACTGCATTCAATAGCACATTAAAAGAATATAACACCATGTTCAAGTAGGATTTATTCCAGGGATGCAAGGATGGTTCAACATCTGCAAATCAATCAATGTGATACACTACATTAACAAAATGAAGGATTAAAAATTACATGATCAGGGGCTGGCCCCGTGGCCGAGTGGTTAAGTTCACGCGCTCCGCTGCAGGCAGCCCAGTGTTTCGTTGGTTCGAATCCTGGGCGCAGACATGGCACTGCTCATCAGACCACGCTGAGGCAGCGTCCCACATGCCACAACTAGAAGAACCCACAACGAAGAATATACAACTATGTACCGGGGGGCTTTGGGGAGAAAAAGGAAATAATAAAATCTTTAAAAACAAAAAATTACATGATCATCTTAATAGACGCAGAAAAAGCTTTGACAAAAAAAATTCTTTCACGATAAAAACTGTCAACAAATTGGGTTGGAAGGATGTACCTCAACAGAATAAAGGCCGTATATGACAAGCCCACGGCTGACATCATACTCAATACTCCTAGTACTGGAAGCCCCAGCCAGAGCAAGTAGGCAAGAAAAAAAAAGCATCTAAATTGGAAAATAAAAAGTAAAATTGTTTCTGTTTGAAGATGATATAATCTCACATATAGTAAATCCTAAAGAATTCACCAAAAAGATATTAGAACTAATCAAGGAATTCAGCAAAGTTGCAGGATAAAAAATCAACATATAGAAATCAGTTGCATTTCTATACACTAACAACAATTTATCTGAAAAAGAAATAAAGAACAATCCCATTCAAAATAGCATCAAAGACAATAAAATACTTAGGAATAAATTTAACCAAGAAGGCAAAAGATCTTACTCTAAAAACTACAAGACTTTGATGAAAGAGACTGAAGAATACACAAATAAGTGGAAAGATAACCCACGTTGACAGATGGGAAGAATTAATATGGTTAAAATGTCCATTCTACCCAAAGCAATCTATAGATTCAATGCAATGTATATGAAAATTCCAAAGCCATTTTTCACAGAAATAGAAAAAACAGCCCCAAAATTTGTACAGGGAGGCCGGCTCCATAGCACAGTGGTTAAGTTCACAAACTCTGCTTTGGTGGCCTGGGGTTTACCGGTTCAGATCTTGGGCACGGTACTAGCATGAAAACAGATACATAAACAGTGGAACAGAATCTAGAGCCCAGAAATAAATCCTCACATATAGTCACCTAATATTTGACAAGGTTAGCCAAGAATACTCAACGGAGTAAGGATAATTCTTCAATAAATGGTGCTGAAAAAACTGAACACTCACATGCAGAAGAATGAAATTCGACCCCTATCCTGCACTGCTCACAAAAATTAGCTTCAAATGGATTAAAAACTTAAATATAAGTCCTGAAACTGTAAAACTGCTAGAAGAAAACAGGGAAAAACAGCTTGCCATTGGTCTTGGCAATGATATTTTGGATATGACACTAAAAGCACAAGCAACAAAAGCAAAAATGAACAAGTGGGACTATATCAAACTAAAAAGCTTCTGCACAGCAAAGAAACACTTAACGAAATGAAAAGGCAGCCTACAGAATGGGAGAAAATATTTGCAATCTGATAAGGGGTTAATATCAGAATAGGTGAGGAACTCATACAACTCAATAGCAAGAAAAAAATCCAATTTAAAAATAGGCAGACTAACTAGACATTTTATACAAATGGCCAAAAGGTACATGAAAAGGTGCTCAGCATCGCTAATCATCAGGGAAATGCAAATCAAACCCACAATGAGATATCACCTCGCACCTGCTATGATGGCTATTATCAAAAAGACGAGAGAGAACTTTACTGGTGAAGATGTGGAGAAAAGGGAACCCTTGTGCACCATTGATAGGAAGGTAAATTGGTGCAGCCACAATGCAAAACAGTATGGGAGCTTCTCAAAAAGTTAAAAATAAAACTACTATATGATCCAGCAATTCCACTTCTGGGTATATATCAGAAGATGAAAACACTATCTGGAGAAGATATCTGCATTCCCACATTCACTGTAGCATTTTTCATGATAGCCAAGATATGGAAACAACCTAAGTGTCTGTCTACGGAAGAATGAATAAAGAACATGTGGTATATATACACAAAAGTTCGATTTTGGACATGTTAATTTTGAGACGTCTATTAGATATATAAGTGAGAATGCTGAGTAGGCAAGTGGGTAAGTCTGAGTTGGAGACATAAATTTGAACTAATTAGCATAGTATTTAAAGCCATGGGATTGGATGACATCATCTAGGAGGACATAGAAGATTGAAGCCCTAGTTTGAGTCCTAAGGCACTCACTCCAACAATGGTTTTTGCAAGGAGGTCTAGGGGCTCAATATTATTATTATAATAATACTAAGATATAATTTGCCTTTTTCAATTTCACTCTCTCGTGAGCATACAGTAGAGTTTTCCGAAGGCTACCTGACGTGTGATAACATCATGGCTCCAACAGCTAATGGAATATGTTCTTGTATATCCTTATGTTTTCTAAAAGTTTCTAATGTAGTACATTTAAGTTATAAATATGTGTATTTTCAGGGATTAATTCTTTTCTCAGGACTTCTATTCTGCTCTTAGCAGCCATCATGAGTTACACCTGCCATGACCCCTGTAGTCTCATTATCATTCAATAGATAGATATCTCAAATCCCAAAGTTTGCTTGAGCCTATGTGGAAACAGAACTAGACCTCAGTAGTTTCCTTGTTTTGCAATAATGTTTTTTAAAATTTTGCAATAGTTTCTAAATTTTTAAATTTGATTTCAAACTGTTATTATTTAGAACAATATTTTATTCTAAAATAAAATTTATGTATTATATTTTACTGTATTTAAGGATGGATTGTTGACTTTAAAAAAAAATTAGAAGAGTCCATTTCTAGACACATAGCTGTACTGCCCACATTTAAAGACGATGAAGATGAAATTGACATATTACAAGGTTCTTTGACTCACTTTTCATGCAAAACACATTATTTATGTTAACTTGTAATGGGTTTATTGCTATTTTTAAATGGGTTAGCAAGTATTTTTTATTTCTCCGGTTTTCATTCCTAAAATGGTAAATATAGTGATATATAACCTACAAAAACAAAGGCTCTTTGGGGTCCTCAATATTTTTTAAGAATGTAAAGGCATCCTGGGTCCACAAAGTTTGAGAACCACTGACTTAGAGGACAGATAGAAGCCTGTGAGGCAACAAAGAGGACTGAGAGAGAAGCTAGTGATTAGGAGGAAAGCAGGAGAGTGTAGCATCATAGAAGTCAGAAGGAGAGTGTTTCCAAAAAAAGTGTTAAATAAATGGGTTAAATACGGCCCCTATATATTGGCCCCTACGTCATTTACTTTTTCGCAGTATATCAAGATGTTAGCTCAAAGCCTGCCAGCACCAAACTCAATTTTTTGCATATCCAATTGCTTTAAATATAGCCCAAATAAGCATATTTTTAGCTATTTAGAGCCTGTCTGCTTTGCAAATCCTGTAAAGCTGCACCCAACATCTGCTAGCCACGGATAAAACAAATCTTACGGCTATAAAAAATCCCAAGCTGCTGCTGCTTTTGAGAGCCTTCTGACCCAGAGACAGCCGGCTGTGCTGCTCAGTAATATCACGCAGACACATAACCCCCAACCCCTGCCCCAGAGATGCCCCCGCCCCCAGGAGTTCCCTTGCCCTCTTCCCCTTCTGGGTGGTTCCCACACCTCTGTCCCTGCTGTGAGGGACTTCCCCTCTCAAGCAACCTGTCAAAGTGCTGCCCAAATAAAGCTGGCTGTGTGCCACCGCCATCTAGTGGTCATGCTTTTCCTGCACCAGCCCCAACATCCTCAAACTCACTCTGGTGGGCATGGTCATAAACTACCCGGTTACAGAGTAGGATAAGGCCAGGGAAGGATCAATGGAATCCACTATTTGAAGGATACCACTATTGACAAGTTTCAGTAGAGACAGAAGCCATATAGGAGTGGGTTGTAGAGTGAGCTGCAGCATCCAAAATATATAAACAATTCTTATAAACCAAAAAGACAAATGTTCCCATAGAAAAATGGGTAAACAGGCAGTTCACAAAAGAAACACTATAAATGACCAGTAGCCATATGAAAAAATGGTCCATCCACTAGCACTTAGAGAAGACAAGTGAAAATTATGAGATAACATTTTTAACCTATGTGACCGGAAAATTTTTAAATTTGATATGAAGCGTTGGTGAAATCTTGGGGAAACAGGTATTCTCCTATATCACTGATGGAGTATAAAATGGACAGTCCCTTTCAAGGGTGACTTTCAAGGGTGATCTATAATACTGTTACATGTGCTTGCCCCATGACCCAGAAGCTTCACTATCCAGTGTTGAGCACAGAAAAACCCACTCACGCTCTTGCACGAGCAAGCACACACATGCAAGATGCTCCCTAAAGCATCTTTTATTTTATTTTTATTTTATCAATAAAAACGGGAAACAGGGGCCGGCCCAGTGGCCTAGTGGTTAAGTTTGTATGCTCCACTTTGGTGGCCCATGGTCCGCCAGTTGGGATGCTGGACACAGACCCACCCATGGCTTCTCAAGCCATGCTGTGGCAGGTGCCTCACATATAAAGTAGAGAAAGATGGGCACGGACATTAGCTCAGGGCCAATCTTCCTCACAAAAAGAGGAGAATTGGCGGTGGATGTTAGCTCAGAAAATAAAATTTTAAAAAACTAGAAACAACAGAAAAATGGCTAAATGTGCCATGGTATATTCATACCATAGAACAAGGTAGTGATTAAGAACACAGACCCTAAAGCCAAGCGCCTGATTTTATATCCTGACTTCATCACTTACTGAGCACAGAAACTTAAGCAAGCTACTTAGTCTCTTTCTGCCTCAGTTTCCTTATTAAAATGGAGACAATGCTTACTCCCCAGGGTCACTGAAAGGCCTAAGGAAGTAACCACATGTAAAACAATTAGAATAGCACTTGGGCCACAGTCAGCATGCAATAAATATTAGCAATTATTATTAGCATCAGCAGCCAAAAGAACGTAAGTTTATATGAACTAATATAATTTGTACACGCTAACACAGACCTTTGAAACACGGAGAGAAAAGGAATGAGTTGCTGAAATAGACTTTATTTAGGTGAAACACACACGCACACACACACACACACGCATGACACTACATGTTTTCTCCAAGGACATATACACACGCAAATATGTAGGAAAGGGCCTGGAAGGATACAAAGGAATGGCTAAACCTTGGTTACCTCTGGTCAGGGGAAGGGACCAGGACAGGGAGAGTGGGCGTCAGCCTTGTCTCTGTGTTTAATCATATATTCCTGTGTGACATACATAAAGTTCAGTTTTAAAAACAGTGAATGGGAGATGAAGAAATGGAGACAGCAAATATAGATAAGACTTTAGAAAGTTTGTTAAGAAGAGTAGAAAAATAGTAGGATCTGGAGAGGATTATGAGGTCAAGAGAGGATTTTGTGAGTTTTACTGCTCCTGTTTTCTAATGGGGATGTTAAAAGACGTTGGCGTGCTGATGGAAATGATCCAGTAGATGGTCTTGGGGGTGGATGGTGACCCAGAGAAAGAAAGAAAGAGAGAAAGAGAGAGAGAGTGAGGAAGGAAGGAAGGGAGGGAGGGAGGGAGGGAGGGAGGAAGGAAGGAAGAAAGGGAGAAAGAGAGAGAGAGAGAGAAACAAAGAGAGAAAGAGAGAGAGAGAAAGAAGAGAGAAAGAGAGAAAGAAAGAAAGAAAGAAAGAAAGAAAGAAAGAAAGAAAGAAAGA
>NC_060269.1:68140324-68200906 GCF_021613505.1 Equus quagga
GCATAGGAGAAGGGGGCTGCCTGGGGGCGCAGGGAGGTGGAGCATAGGGGCGGAGGGCTGCCTGGGGGCGCAGGGAGGGGCAGGTGGGATGTGGACCAAGGCCCTGAGAAGGGTCGTTTCACTGGCAGCCTGTTGAGCACAAGGAGATGAGTCTGGAAAGAGGTGAAAGGACACAGGGCCCGTGCTGAGCCCTCGAAACCGTGGCCCAGGAGCGTCGTTTTTATCCTTCATGCTGTGTTTCATGCTGCTTAGTCCTGACCTCCTGCCTTGGATTTGTGAACAAAGGAGAAGAAGCGGGTGTGGGAAGTGAGGTGAATGAATGGAGGAAGAGAATCTTTCTCACTGTGAAATCTAAAGGGAGTTCAGACCATGGGGAGTCAGGGTGTCCTGCCACCATGAGCCTCCCAAAGTGAGGAGCAGCTCCCCTCACCCCAGCATGCCCACCAACGCTCCCCAAAACGCTCTGGCCATCTGGGCTAACCCAATCTGTGCTGCTGGCAACGCAGGGTGACCCTGGCCACGTGGGCTGACCCCTGGATGACTCAGCTTCCTGGTAGTGAACTTGTCAAAGGTCCCTGGCAGGAAGGAGTCAGAGAGCTATAAACAGGGCCTTGCAGAAGCATCTGCTACACGTCTCCCCTTGATTCCAGGGCGGGGGGGCTGTGGCCATTCTGCATGTCTGGAATTGCCTGAATGAGCAGTTTGCAGTCTTTAAGTGTTGTGGTTGGAGGTTTCAAGTAAATTAAACAAACTATGATTTCTAGGCAGGCACTTGGGATACAGGAGCCCCAAAGAGCATATCAGGGGTTGCTCCTCTCCCTGCTCCTTAGCCCCCGGGTACAACTCCAGAGCGGGGGTCTTCCCAGCTTCCTCCTCAAGGCAGAAGAGCTTGTAAGTCTATACTTCACATTCAAAGTCAAAGAGGGTGCCCAAGAGTTACACTGCCCCCCAGACAGAAGGAGCAGAAATGTTAGAACTGGAAGCCTCCTAAGAGACCATTTCGTTTTAACTCCGTCTTGCCATTTTACAGTCGAAAAAACCAAACCTCAGATCTGTAAATTGTTTTCCCAGGGCCACTCAGTCAGTGGGCCTCTGGTCACCTGAGCGAAGTACAATTCATCCTAAAACGCAAATATAAACGTTACACATGCACATACTCAGAAAGATTCCACTTTTGCCCGATTCTCCATGTCTCGCTCCCTGCCCTCCTCACTCAAGAATGCCCTGAGTGGCCTGTACTGGGCTGACAAAGCTCCTCCGTGCCTTAAACTCAGCTTGACAGAGATCAGAAATCTGTTTTCAATTTAAAGCAGCTTCTGGTAGAAGTCCAGCTTCGTAGTAACTTTCGGTTTTTAGGGTCTGAAAGAATTTCAGAAACTTTCTTATGATTGGAATATCAGAAAATACAAAAGACCCTTGGAAGAGACTCTCAAGGGAAGTTTAAAACGAGAACTCTTTTTTTCCTTACTGAGGTCACCTCGGTTTATACTACTATATAAATTTCAGGTGTACATCATTATATTTCCACATCTGAACAGACTCCATTGTGTTCACCACCAAAAGTCTAGTTTCCATCCGTCACCGTACATGTGTCCTTTTCCCCCTTTCCTGCTCCTCCCGCCCCTCTGACCTCTAGCACCCACCCATCTGTTCTCTGTATCTATGCTGAAGCGAGAATTCTCATCCAAGGTCAGGGCAAGCAGCATCAGCTGCTCACTCTCGGAAGTCTGCGGAGGGAACGGCGCCAACCCCAAGGATGAAGGGACCTGCTGCTGTCAGAAACGTCACAGAGAGGGGCCCCTCGTGACAGACCAGTTCCAACTCCTTCTGAAAGTTGAAAGAGTTTTTTGGAAGCTAAGAGTCATTTCAACTTGTCAATTTTTCCTTGTTATGTTGTTTTTACAATGGAAAGTCATTTCTGAAGCTGATACTCTTGACACTCTAAGGGCTAATTATACATCTTCAGTAATTTTCTAAGCAAGTTCATTGAGCTCTTCACCTCCCCGGCCTGCATAAATACATGGACGTTAATTCGGGGATGGTCTGAGAAGCCAGGATTCAAGGGGAAAAAAAATTGCAAACACAATTACACTCTAAGAGAGCTCTCTAGTCTCACTCACACTTTAGGTTTTTAACTCTCTTGATGACAACCCTTCTCCCCGGACAGGGCATTCTCCACGGCGTTAACTTCAACCAGATCAAATGTCTGCTTCTATCCCCACTGTTTTTTCTGGGTAACAGCTCAGCATTGTCTAGTGACATTGAAAAAGGCCCACACATGTCCTCCTTCAAAACACCCAGCAAACAGATTTAGTAACAAAGACCTCCTGTGCCAGGGGATCCACAGACACAGAAACAGAGGGCTGGCCTTGGGCTTGGCCAGTTCTTGCCCACGTCACTAGATTGGCCTTTTGGAGAGAGAAATCTCAGTTTCCAGAAGCTTCGAGATCCAGGAGCTTCTGTCTAAACCCCGGACTAATACAGACGCCGGGAGAAAACCCCTCCAGAGCCCAGTTTCAGGCCCTTTGTCAAAATCAGCAGGCGGCTGACAGCCAAGCGCCAGAAACTGAGCCCTCTGCTCTACAGGGGCTCCTGAGGAGAGGGAGAGGCTGAGGGAAGAGAGGACAGGAAACGTGCTCAGCTACACAGCTGCCTTTAACAAGAGACAAGGAATGACACACGAATCTGAGGTCAAGAACAGGTCCCAGTTCTACGGGGCTCGAGAGAGATCTCTGTCCTTCAGAAAGCACAGTGGTCACCTATACTGTTTGTCAAGTCCCGCTCGTCACCCTACAAACTGCGACCTGGGCCAGTAAAGGTCACTCAGGCAAACCCTAAACCTCCACAATCACATGACTGTATTTAATTTTTAGCCAGTTATCTGGCCGCTGCTCCAGCTGGCACTTGCCATTAATGCCATCCATTAATTATAAACCAATTATGAGCAGAAATACCTCTGATATGACAGCTCTCCTCCCTTCCTCTTCATTCCCGCCCTCCTCCGGTCCTGAGCTCTGCAGTGCAAGCTCCCACCCAGGGAGGAGGCTGGGCTTCCCTGCAAGCCACCAGGCAGTCGCTTGGTGGCCAAATAGGGAATTAAAATTTCAGAACAGTGGGGAGAAGAAGAAGAAGAAATTTCAGAACACGGGGGTAGGTCCCACCTGGAGGCCCCGGTGGGGTGACCCCAAACCACAGAAACTTTCTCAGCTGATACCGCGGTCAGAAGGCTCAGAGCACAACCCCAAAATTAGTGTGTCAGGAGTGCAGATGTCCTGAGACTCACCAGGCACCTCAGGGACTAGGTCGTGACATTCTAGGGGATGGAGAGAATCCCATGGCTTTGTTCTAACATCTAGGTCTCCTTCGGTCTAGACAGGGATATTGAGATACGATTTCCTCAAGGGGCCCTTCCCTGACCCCACCCGACAAGAGCCAGGTCCCTGAGGACAGGCGCGCCACCCCTCCACCAATGAAGGATTCATCGATACGTCTGTGCTCCCTGCCAACAGGGACCTCCGGGGAGAGACCTCAGAGGTGTCCAGTCTCCCGGCTCTCTGGTGCCCAGCACGCATGGTCACACCCCATATGCCCCATTCCTTAATTAATTTAGCCATTCAGTGAAGTCCAGGGGATGAAGTTGCATTTTCACAAATGCCTTTCAACACTTCCTTGGAAGAGACATTTCGATGAACCAGGCTGACACAAGGCAACACTTAGCAAAGCAGTCATGGACACAGTGACTAAGGAAAGAGACCGTCTCGGTTCTTCAGTTCAAGACACACCCTGCATTCACCTCTTCCACCCTCGCACACGCGCATGCACACACCGGCATCTTCTTTCCTTGGGAAAGGCTTCCTCGCCTCTCTGATCTGACTTCTTGGATCTTATCATCAGCCAACCACCCTATTCCTTTATCCAGGCTCAAGGCAGCCCCAGGACACCGTGGGACATCCTCTATCCCAGGGGAGTAGAGCACAGCGAGTCAGAGGCAGTGCCCAGCATGTTCTGGTCCCCAGCAGGCCTGGCTGGAAGCTTGCTGCAGCTGCCGGCACCCACCCTGCACGTCTACCGCCAGGCCCGGGGCAAGGCAAGGTGGCAGCAAAACCCTCAATGTGGGCAGCGGGAGGGAAGGAGGACCCGGGACCCTAGACAAAGGCATCTGTGTCCTACCTCCTTCCTCACTTACTTTTCTACGTCAGCGGTCATGAGCACACAAGGCCGCCAGAGCCAGGAGGGACAGGGGAAAGAGCAGTGCAGACCCACATGGACACGCTCAGGACAGGAGCCGCTGGCCTCATCCCCAGCCGCATGACTGGCACTCAAGGGGGCAGACTCACTGAGAAGTAAAAGTGAGCAGGTGAAATGATAACCCTCCAGAGACCAAGGTGCCCTTACCCACCCTGGGGACATGCTACCCCCCAAAGGGGGCCAGCCCTTCACTAGCCTCCATCACAGTAGCTGTGCACAGCTCCACTCATCGCTGGTCCTACAGTACCAAGTGTAAACGGATTTCTCAGCATGCTCGGGGTACAATGGCTCTTCCTCATTACCCAGGCAAAGAGGTGGCGGCAGACGGCCACCTTGGTCTTTACTTAACAGATGGGAGATGCTGTGTAAGGAGAGAGGTTAAGTGGCCGAGGCCACGCAGCCGCAGCAATCCTACAGTCACTGGAACAGGAGCCTGTATTTTCCATTCCAAGGCGCTAACCTTATCCCTTTAACAGGATCCCAGTTTGATAACAAATACCATGACCTGGCATCTGCAGAGAGCGCCATACTTTTTAAACAGTATACAGGTTTGTTGACTGCAAACCTGGCTGTATTTTCTTACTACATGCAATAAGCAGACCTGAAAGGGAGGCAAGACAGGTACTGTCACCCCTCCCCGTTGGAGACGAGACACCACAGCCCCAGCAGATGGAGGAACCACGATGCAGAGCTCTTCTCAACGGCCACTTCTCTGCCGTGGTCTGGAGGGGGATTCTTCAGGCCAGTCCAGACTCAGATCGCTACACTGAGCCCAACTCCAACTCCCTGCTGAAATGAAAAGGTGCCACAGCAGCTAAAATTTGCTCCAGAGAGAAAAGACAGAGCCAAAAATACCCTATGGCGAGAACCGTTTGTTAGCATCCCCTTGCCCTCCATACTGGAGTATTTGACCAGGAAACTCCTACCTATATGTTAAAGCCCTGTGTTCTGTGCCACACTTTGATTTCCTGACGGCACTCCCTCAACTCCAGTTTCCTCCTCCCAAAAATGCAGTGGGGGCCCCATCACCTCCTCTCTCAGGACCCAGTTCAAGGGCTCTGCCGTCCTGAACATCCGAGTCTGCAGCCAGCACCTCACCCACTTGCTCCCGCCTGATTCCCCTCCTTGACTCTCCTCCTTCAGCGCTGGTGTAGCAGCAAGAGGCCCAAGCTCCAGGTCATGTTATTTTTCTGAAGCTCAGTTTTCTCATCCATGAAATGAGAAACAGCACACGCCTTCTCCCACCTTCAAAGGAGAGCTAAGAGGATCAAATGACAGACTAGAGGTGGAAACAATATAAAAATATTGCAATATATAGTTCCAACAGCAACACAGCACAACCAGGCATTCGAGTAACAACCCTTTCGGAAATGATACGAGGAGCTACTATTAATTGAGTGCTTACCAGGAATCTGACACCATTTTTTAACACTTCAGGTGTATCACAATTAACTCTCAGAGCAACCCTCTGAGGGGGGGTCCTGTTCTTACCCCCATTTTACAGATGAGAAGAATAAGGCCCAGAGAGGTTTCAGTAACTTGACCAGGCAGCCCCGAAGCCCGTGCCGTTGACTGAACCGTCTAGCACATTGCCTCTGACACAATCCGTCATTAGCTGGGCACGTCAAGGTTTTCAAAAGCCACCCACAAACGTGGTCCCACCTGAGCTTCTCAACAGCCCCATCCAATAGGTAAGCCGATGCTATTAGTCTGGGAGACAATATTAGTCTGTTAGACAAGGAGACACTAGCCCAGAGAAACAACTCACCCAAGATTTCAAAGCTGGTTAATGGGAAGACCAGGATTTAAATTCATGGGGCCTCCCTCCCTCCCACCCCACCCATTCTGTGCCCTCCCTAAGGACCTCAGCACCAGTACAAATCTGACACACACACCCCTCCCCAGCCCCTGCCCACAGCAGCATCTCAAACGTAGCCTTTATGGCCGTGCCAGGAGCAAAAGCTGTTGGTACAATGAAAGATCAGGCCAGGGGCTTTTGCCAGGAGGCCTCAGGGTACCACAGCTTTCTGAGTCTCTCACTGGATGTGTCCAGTGGACCCAGAGACTGGTGGACCCAGGGGCGGTGCACTTGGTGACACGAAGCTGCAGCCCCTCAACTTGACCCACAATGGCCAGACGTTTCCTAAACCTGTTATGCAACTCTTGCTCCAACCAAGCTGCTGCTGGGGTTTCTCTCTATTTCAACACGTTGTTTTCTCTTCAGAGGGAAAACATGAACGTGAAACCATAACACCTCTTAGTGACCAGACAACGGCCCTTCCCGTTACTGGTAGGGTGGGGGATGTTTTCAAAGGCACCTTCTGTGAGCCAATTTCAGCTTCCAGAATGACTAACCACCTCAGGAGTGAGGAAGAGGGGGCGGGGGTTTGTACAACTGAGGGCCACTGTGTCCTCCAGGAGAGGAGCCAATCCCAGAGGGCCCAGTAAAGGAGCCCAGAGTGATGCTCCCAGCAGCTCCGGACCTTCAACATGGCAGCTTGAGCCTCCAGAGTCCAGACTCCCCGGGCCTGTGTCCACTGGAAAGTAAACATTGAGTTGGGCCACTCTTCCCTTCCAAGGGAGCCAAGCCTGTTGCCCAAGCTCAGGGTCTATTTATAGGGCATCTGCCCTGGGGACAGGGGCCAGGACTTATTTTTGTTGCCCAGCGTCTAGCACAGAGCCTGGCAGGGCAGGCGCTCAGGAAGCGTGGAATGAATGAGGTGGGTGGCCAGACGGGTTAACAGCCTCGTCAGGGTATAACTGTGGCCTGCAGGTTCCACCACAGAAAAAGGACAAACAAAAGGACTGAGAATGGCTTTTTGTAGCCAAGATACATTATGGATTTAAAATCAATGCAAAACAAAATAAAAACTAACATTTGTTTAATAGCAGGTTTTAAAGCACTTTTTTTGCACACCTCTTTTTGCTGAGGAAGATTGGCCCTGAGGTAACTAACATCCATGCCCATCTTCTTCTATTTTATATGTGGGACGCCTGCCACAGCATGGCTTGATAAGCGGTGCATAGGTCTGCACCCAGGATTCGAACCTGAGAACCCTGGGCCCCTGAAGTGGCACACACGAACCTAACCATTATGGCACCGGGCCAGCCCTGACATCTCTTTAAAACAACTGTGCCTTTGTTCATTCAACCAACAGTCACAGAATACCTTGACATGCCACACCTGGTGGACAAGTCAGAGGGGAGAGTCTGGGTCTGTGTGCGAGGTGGTGCCGCTTTACTCTGCAGGCCACGGGGACAGCTAGGGGTATGAGGCAGGGAGAGACACCCCTGATGAGCCATGGCCACGAGAGCTGCCCCTCAGCCCCGCAGGCTCTGCGGCCTGGTGGAGAACAGGGTAGACTTCCTGTTGCAGGCAGCCCACCTCCCCCCAAAGAGGATCCCAGTTTGATAATAAACACATGATCTGACAGCTGCAGAGAGCTGTATGCTTTGTCAACTGTGTCGCCTGCCAACCCGGCTGCCTTTTCTTCCCAGATGCACTAAGTAGACCTGGAAGGTGGGCCGACGGGCATCGTCGCTCTCCTCTATTTAAGAAGGGAAACCGCAGGGTCGGCCCGGTGGCGCAGCGGTTAAGTTCGCACGTTCTGCTTCAGTGGCCCGGGGTTCGCCAGTTTGGATCCCGGGTGTGGACATGGCACCACTTGGCACGCCATACTGTGGTAGGTGTCCCACATATAAAGTAGAGGAAGATGGGCATGGATGTTAGCTCAGGGCCAGTCTTCCTCAGCAAAAAGAGGAGGATTGGCAGATGTTAGCTCAGGGCTAATCCTCCTCAAAAAAAACAAAGAAAGAAAAAGAAAACTATAAAAAAAAAAAAAACGAAGAAGAGAAACTGCAGGCAGCCAGGAGGCTGGAGGGTGCTGCAGGGGGCGTGAGCGGGGCCAGCTACACAACATTTGCGGTAACTCACTCAACAAATACTTAACTGAGCACATGTACCCGCCAGGGAGGGTTTCTGAAAATGGCTACCCACCAGAGACCAAAAGAGCAAAACATTCCTGCCCACTGGGAGGTTACAATTGAATGAGGGGAGACGGACCATCAACAACATAAATAATATAAACAAAATATATACACAATATACAAGTAAATGGAATTACGTGTTAGAAGGTAACAACGCTGTGGAGAAAAACAAATCAGGGCTGGCAAGAGGGAAGGGGGGTACTCAACCGTGACTCGGTGGTCAGGGGAGCAGCCATGAAGAGGGGTCGGCAGAGGGCCCTGAGCCAAGGCGGCAGCAGTGGGAGGGAGAAGAGAGCAACTTCAAGAGGTGTTACAGATGCAGAAACAGACAGGACTTGGAAGCATATGGGGAGGGCCTGAGTGGCCAGGGGCGGGAGAAAAGCTAAGGCCATGACCAACTTTCTGAGGGAGGGGGCCCAGGCCGAAGGGCACGCCCGAGGGGAGGTCAGGGGTCCACGCTGGACATCCCAGACACCAAGGTAGACAAGTGGATCAGTCTGCAAGGCAACAGGATACCCAGCTCCTGAGAGACGGGACCAGACACCCACCTGCCACATGGGAGTCATCAGGACCCAGGCAGAAAGTGCGACGTGCGTCCTGAGGGAAGAAAGAGGGTGGAGGGCAGAATTCTGAGGAAGCCCAGGAGGCTGCCAGAGATCCTAACCAGCAGCCTCCCTGAGGCTCAGCAGAGCGATGGCAAAAGCCTGAGGCCTGAGGGTTGACAAGGTGAGGAAGTAAAGACCACTGTCAACATCGGTTCCTAACATTTGTTATTTTAAGGAGAAAAACCCCTCAGGGTACACAGGTCAAGGTGAGAGGTCTGGGGTTTTTTGTTATTTAAGAGAGGACAAGTTAAGAAGCTATAAACGCTTTTAAGAAGGAACCAATGGGAGGGAAGGCTAAAGATACTGGAACTAGATTAGTCAAGAAAGAGATGAGCAAAATAACCACCACCATGACCATGTATTGAGAGCTTATGCACCAGACCCTGCAGCAATGCCTACTCACCTCCCTCATTTCATTCTTTCAACAACCCTATAAGGTAGATACTAATATGCCCGCTCTGCAGACAAGGAAACTGAGCTTAGAGAGGTCAAGTAATGTGCTCCCAGTGTGGACAGGATTCAACTCCAGGTGTAGGTGGGTGATGCCCACACAGCGCCCTTCCCTGCGCCCGCCGGTTCACCTTAGAGGAAGGAAGGACCCTCTTACCTTATGTAGGAGGAGGACAGGGGATGGCACTCGAGTGGAAGGACCGTGGCAGTGAGATGCGTTTGACTAAGGTCCTGGTTTCTCTATGAAGTAGGAAGCACACGAGGCTGAGAGGAGGGGAGGGGTGGAGGCTTAAGGAGCAAGAGCGTGGTGGGAAGCAGCCGTGGAGGAGGAGAGCAGCAGTGCGGCTGCCCACTGGGCCGACGGGCTGTCCAGGATCAGGGTTTGGGCAGGCTAGTAACAGAAGAACCAAAGGCAGAGAAACTGAGGGCCCGAGAGCAGCCGCAGTGATGGGCCACCGTCTCCAGGTGAGATGAGGAAGACAGGGACGGGCTGAGAGGGGACGGAAGAGGCAGGAGACCCAGCACAGCGTGACCGTGAGAAAGCTGTGGCCAGGTTATGAGGTGTCCGAGTTTCAGATTTCAGAGGCAGAAAGGTCCTGGGTGAGGACAAGACCCCACGGAGGCAAACGCCATCAACCTGAGGGAGGGACAGAGACGATTCGGACGTTAGTTGGCTGGGGACCGAGAGGGGACATTGTCAGGGTGACGACAGGATTGGTGGTGGAGAAGCAGTCTGTGAGCCAGACACCAAAGCCCACAGAGAACAAGGGACGGTGACCGTGATCGTGTCAGTGAAGAGACAGGAGCAGGAGGGCTGACACCTAGAAAGCACTCACGCCACAGTGGCACTGTTCCACGTGCTCCGAGGACTGAAATCGCACAGCCACTCGGGACAGCAATACCATCTTTTCTCCTTTTTATCGATGGGGAAACTGGGTACAGAGAGGTAAGGAATCTTGCCCAAGTCACACCCAGGTGGGAACTGGACCTGTCCACGCAGTATAGCTCAAGGGTCCATGCCATCCTGCTCTCCGCCTCTCAGGTGGAATCTGAGGAGAAGGGATGACAGAGAGAGAACAGCGACTGATGCTGGTGGAAGCGCATGGCGGGAGAGCCTAGAAGGGGAAGGAGAGGTGGACGAGAGGGCAGTTGAGTCACGGAGAGAGGGCAGTGGCCCCACCCCTACCCCCGGCCCAAAGGTGCCTGGGTTTGAGCTGATGGGAATCATCTTAGCTTGAGGGGCCTCAGGGAAGTGGTGGCCTCAGGAGAAGAGCTGGGTTTCTATCGGGACAGGGAGGTGGAAGGAACATTGGGCGAGGATGGAAGGGAGCTTGTTACCAGGAACTTCCACAGAGTATGACGAAAAAATACGGAGAAGGAAACAATAGAAAGTTGGGTCAGGAGAGAGCAAGCAGGAAGAAAATTAGTATCTGCATCTTACAGATAAGGAAATTAGAACTCAGAAGAGCCAAGTGTCCTGCCCAACAGTAAGTCAAAGACTGGGACCTGAATCTCCACAGACAGTCCTCTGGGGTGAGGAAACCCAGCTCCTGGGAGCCCGAGGGACGGTGCACAGTTAGACACAGACAAAGTGATGAGCTGCCTCCCTCCTGGGAAAGCTGTCAGCTGTGGACACTCCCAGGGGAGGCAGGGAGGAGGGCAGGCGGCGAAGGCCACACCAGGCCCACTGGAAGGAGGGCCCGCACCCCACCGCGGGGCTGCGCCTCCGCCAGCACCGATGGGCCAGACAGCTCGCCGAAGAGCAAAAGCAAACGGAGAAGAAAATCCTTTGAGAAGGAAAGGTGGGGTACCAAGAGAGAGAAGAAAAGGGCCAGAAGGTTCTGCAGTTCCAGAGAGACCGCCAAAGGCTTCAGCACAGGTCAGTTCGTCCGGTGGTCAGGGAAAGGCAACCCTCCTGAAGTTGGGGTGTCAAGAAGCCAAGCTGAAAAACAGGGACAGTGGGACTCAAGGCCAGACGTCAGTCACTGCTCCAAAGAGCAGGGACAAAAGCCCTCGTGAGTGAGGTGGCCACAGGGAGCTACAACGTGCCCAAGGGAAACCAGCAACACCCTCCCTTCCACGTTGACACCCCCCAGCCCCACGTGACTCCTCTGTGTGGTTTAAACAACGCTGCCAGTTAAATCCCACATTAAGCCCGAAGTGCCTCCCCTCCTGAGGGCCCGAGCCCGCCTTCACTGCCCACTACAGTCCTTGGAGCTCCAGTCTCCCCCTCCCCCATTTCCGGGCAGAGGGGGCCAGCGGCAGGCAGGGAAGTGGCCATGTGGGGGCCAAGTGCTCACTCTGAGGCTGGGTAAGATCCCCGCCCCCACCCCTCCAGCCCGCAGGCCTGCAGGGCGCAGATCCCGCCCGCCCGGGCTGTCAGCGGAGGCCTGGGAATTCACCTCACACAGAAGAGGACAGAAGTTCCAGAGGACCCCTCTTTTGACCCCTGCCCCTCCCAAATCCACCTTTTAGAGAAGCACCTCCCCCTGAAGAAGGACAGCAAAGAAGGGAGGGGAGGGATCTGAAGGAGACGAGACGGGAAGGGAGACAGAAAAATCACTATAATTTTGTTGCAGGAACTAGAGCAATTTGGGATTTCACGCCCTTTTGACGCTGAATGGCATCGACTGTACTGTACTTTGTTTCAAGAGCGCTGAAGTGGGTGGGAGGGGACTCTGGCAGCTGCCTTCACCCCCAGAGCACCCTTCCTACCAGTCCGCCTGCACTGCGGGGACCATGAGGAGCAAACTCAGAAGGTGAGGAGTGCTGGGCCGCCCTGCCACCTGCCTGGCTCACTGCTGCTCAGAGCTCAGCAGGGCCAGCCACCAAAGCCCCAAGACCACCTCAAGGCTTCCAAGTGGCTCAGCACCCACCAGCGCCCAGAGAGGGCCAGGCTCAGCTGTCCACAAGAGGTGCCTGCCATCCCTTCCCACTCTGGCCAGGAGGGAGGGCTGCCCCCAGCAGAGTTAAAGGACAGCGTTCCCCACAAGCAAAGAAAGAGAAGGGCTGTGAAAGGGTCAGCGGAAGTTCCCTCGCTTCAAATCTTTCCTGTTTCCTTCTGCTCCTGCTTTCACCGCCACGGGACTCAGCCCGGTCTACCAGTGGTGTGCCTAATCTGGTTGGAATTTCCTCCTCCACCCACCTGGCTTTCTCCCCGCAGTCTTGAGCGCTCCGGACCAGGGGTTCTCACATCCACCCCCTACGCTGGTCTAGGCGACCACGCCACTTGCCACTTGGAGCAGCAGGAAGAGGCCCACGGAAAGCCTGCTGCACAGGCCCAGTTGGAAAGGAACAAGTATTTGCTACCAAGGGCTCTCTCCCTTGGTACCACCTCGGAGGCTCAGAACTGGTGGAGAAAACATGCAGCCAAGGCTCCCAGTACATGGCCCTTTCCAGATCAGGGAGCACTCACATCCCACCACCGCGGGACTGACGGAGGAAGACCGGAAGGAGCAGAAGAGCTGCCAAAGGTCTTCAGACACGCATTCAAGAATCGCAGGCTGCTGGCTGCTGGAGCTCGAGGGACATTAGTGATCACTGGGTTCAGCGCTTTGCATACTTTCTTGGCCACAACGCCCAGCCAGAAGCGCATTTACACAGCCAGCCAGGGAACACACACACACATACAACCCAAACAGAAGTTCACGGAGCACTCCTGCTCCTTGCTGCATGCCACGCCTGCTTGTATTTTGTATTCTCACCAATCCGTCTTTTTTAAAACATTGAATGCACTAATGGGTCACAACACACAGTCTGAAAAACGCTGGTCATTAAAGTGACATTGGGGGGTGGGATGGGATTTCCTGGGAAAGCATATTTAATATTATAATTTTAAACTTTAGCAAGGGTAGCTTCCTGCACTTATGACCACAAAACCAAGCAGCTCGTCAGGCTCAGGGCTGAAAGTAAGCAGCGCTGAGCTCCTGGTCCACAACTGTCTAGGATAGAAAAACCGGGAAAAGCAGGCCCACCCAACGCTCTCGTTTAACTGCACAAGATCAAAGTTAAAAATGTGCGCCTTATAAAATCAAAGAAAACTTATTTTCTCTCAAGATATGATTTACATTTATCTGGCTTCAGTTGTTACAATTATTTGACATTTCACGTAATATAAAAGAGGACAATGGGTGTTCTGTGTTCACAGAAAGGGGGACATGTTAAAAACGGGGAGAAACACTGAACTGGTCCACAGCCCCACCTTACAGTGACACAAGGAAGGCACAGATAGGCGCCTAAGGATGAAGCAAGCTGGGGGCAAGGCTTGAAACCCAACCCAGGGCTCCAGACTCCATTACGCACAATCACTATCATCCAAAATATTTACGAAGAACACAGTGAGGTCTCCCCAAGTGAAGCATTTCCAGCACCGAAGCACAGATGCATCCCTGATATTGGCACAGACAACTGTCTTGATCTGGGCAGACCCTGGCGCTCCGCTGCAGCCTCCCTGGGGTCATGCCACAGGGCTCACACCGCTTAACTCTCTCTATGCCTGTTGTCTCAGCTGAAAAGATAAAAAGAATAATCCTTGCTACCCCTTCCACAAAGTAGTAGTGAAAAAGGAGAGATGCTTTAAAACCAAACCTGCGTGCTCAAAAACAGAAGAATCCCTAAGGGTCATTATTTGGGGTCAGAGTTGGAATCCCAGAACCTAGAAGACCTCACTGATCAGCTAAACCAAGCCTTCATCTTACAGTCAGGCCCCACAAGATGAGCGACCTGTCCAGGACAGCCAGACCAGCTCCTCCTACCACACACACCCCGCTAACCTCACACCCCGCTAACCTGTCCACAGGTGAGAGCTGCTACGGAGGGTAATACTAAGTACACAGTGACGTCTGCACCAAAACACACCAACGACTCGGGGCGGGGGGGGGGGGGTGTCAGGAAGAAACTACACAGATTACACAGTTTAAACCTGTGAGACAAATGCATCTTTAGAGTGTCATAGGGAGCTCAAAAGGCATGACTAATTATTTGTAATCCTAAGCATAAGCTAAAATGATGCTCTGAACCAAACTCACAGCAACAAGCCCAGGGCTGGGGAAGTGGTGTACGGTCGTTCCTTGATGGAACATTCGTCTCTGCGACCCAGTGCGTCTGGTGCCTGCTCAAATGACATCTCCCTGATCCTAACTGCCCCACACTCTGGCCAAGGCACCTGAGACGACAGCTTCAAACATGGGGAATTTTATTACATGTGAAGGATTCTTACCTCTACAGATGCCACCTGGTGTGTGCCCAGGGTCTTTCCTGGAGGAGCTTTGAAAACCTAAGACAGGAGATCTCCCCGACGCCCTCTGGAACCCTGGCAGGCAGGGACGGTTCATCTAACTCCGCGCTGGGACACTGGGGAGCCAGAAGGGCTGCTGATGGCTCAGGCCCAGCAGCACGATCAAAGACGGGCTTAGCTTACTGCGAAGGCCCACACTTTCTCTCACGGGACTGGTGCCTGTCCAGCCCTGACTGCCAGCTCTGCTGGAGCTGCCCATGGCAGGGAAACCCTCTGCATCAGACAGTCTGGCCTTCACCCTGCTCCTGCTGGCCAGCATCAGCAACAAGACACAGGTGCTGGTGGAGAGCTCTGTGGGCCCTGCCTAGAGACCCCCAAACCTCCCAAAGCACTAGGGCTGGAGTCAGAGGTGCAGGAGTACCAGCCTGGGCAGGCTAATCAGTTCGCCTCTCTGTGCCTCAGTTTCTTCATCCGTGACTCCCCAGAGTTGCTGTATGAATTAGATGAGTTACGCCTATAAAAGAGCAGTGTGTCAACACCAGTTATTACTTCCCTGCGCCACTCTCTGCTCTGGCCATTCGCTGTCCTGAACAGGCTGACACAGGGCAGCTCAAGCAGAATCCCCTGGCTAAAGCTGCCTCCTTACAGAAGTGCACTCAGAACTCCCTGGGGAAATGCAGGGCAAACTGAGTGTCTACGACACGACCCACGTCAGGGCTGCACAGCACGAGCTCTGCTGCCTGACCGCCTCCCTACAAGGGAAAGAGAAGGCAAATGTCACCGCAGTCTCGCTGCCCCTAGGCTGCCCGAACTCCAGGGCTAGAGGTGCAGAAACCCTGAGAAAAGGTGATCGCAGAGGCCGTCACTGAACCGTTACCCCCAAGAGAGCTGCCAAGAGCCAAGAGCACCCCTGCCACTTCCACGCCCCCCAAACACCGGGGGAGCAGAAGCCACACTCCTGGGCCCGAGGGCGCGAGCCGGCCGGGCCACGTTTCTCAGCACGAGCATGGTTAGCGCTTCCCCCGAGGCGAGCTCCCTCGGAAACGGCGCACGTGTGGGCAGCCTCGGCCACCCCCACCGGCCGGCGGACTCCTCTCGCCGCGGCTCGGACACCGGGCGCGCTAGCAGGAGCCGCGACGAACTGGGACCCCAAAACCCTCGGACTGCGAGGGCAGACGTGGTAAGACTGTGCAAAGCTGCACCGATCACCTCCCTCTGGAACCCTGCCGCCGTCACCGAGGCCACCGGCGCTCGCCACTTCTCCTCCCTGGCCGCAGCGCCGCCAGCAGCCCGGGCCGGGAACTCGGCGGGAGCGGCGGTGCGGAGCGCTGGCTGGAGCACCCTCGTGGGCTCGGGGGACACCCCCAGGGCCCAGGCGCGCAGCGGAAGGAGCGGCGTGGTGCAATCCAGTGGCGCGCGGTAGCTCCGGGAGAGACCCAGGGCGCCGCGCCCCACGCCCGCTGCTGCAGCGAGGAAAGCGTGGTTTCGGGGCGCTGGCCCAGGCTGCTATTGCGCGGGATGCAAACGCACGCGCGCGCGCTCTCCTCTCTGCTCGCTCCGTCCCTAAAGTCTCTTCGTGCCTCACCTTCACTGAGTCTACCGGGTACATAATCGAGTGCTCCAGGATCCCAGCCATCGCTCCGGCTGTCATGTGGGTGGATAAGGAGGCGCTGGTCGGCAGGTTCTCATAGTCCTCCGACCCGGCGTCCTTGCAGCCGCCGCCGCCATCTCGGCTGTCCCCATCCATCCTGCGCCCCACAGCCTGGCTCCCTACGCCGCCGCAGCGTAGCTCCATCCGCCAGCTCCGCGGGGCGCGGGAGCCTGCAGGAGGTGGGCAGGGAGGGGGAGGGGACGAAAAACTTCACTTCTTAAAGTGGGAACCACCTCCCCGGTGCTGCGGCGCCTGACGCCATGGCGGGCTGGGGTGGAGCAGAGGGGCCCGAGACACCAATCACTGGAAAAGAAGAGGCCGGCCGCGGCCGCACCATTGGTGTGCGCGACAGTGGGGACCCGCCTCCCTGTGTGACGTCACGGTCCGGTGCAATTTCCAAGCAACCGGACGGGGGCGAGAGGAGACGTTGGGGTGTCCCGGGAAGTTGTACCACCTTGAGGGTGGTGCTGCCTCGCTTGGGGCAGGCAGGGAAGTGGTCACTGGGGAGGGTCAGTCGGGCAGCAGGGGCGAGATGCTTAGGGCTGGAGGGAGATCAGGAACAGTGGCTCGGGGGAAACCCGCCCCCAGAGGTCAGGGGTTTGCAAACAGTATTGCTCAGCGCTCTTTGGCATTCCTATGGCCTGGAAGAGGGGCAAGATTCTGCGAACGTCATTTGTGGAGCAGTTATGGTGCCCGGATGAGGGGGTGGGGGCGCACGTGACGGGGGAGTGGAGTTCTACAATTGAGGACACGGCGCGCGATATCGGTGGTACATCTCCTTTTGTGCAACACGAGGCATTACCGTGAAGGAAACAGACTTAAAACTCAAGGTCCTGCACTCGGCTGCTTCGTTGGGGAGAACACCCTTTTATTCGAAATTTCTTTCTCTCACTGCGAACGCATAATACAGCTAAATTAGTTCCCCCTCTTGTTCTCACAAGGAGGCCAAATCCACCCTGCCCTGGACTGACCAAGACAGTAAGTAGCAACCAGGATGGAGCCCTTCCAGGTCAGCACCTGCAGCCCTTTCTCCCTGTACTGATATGCCTGGAAGGTCCTTAGAGGCCTGGTCCCACAGTAGGGTGCGGAGTGGCCAGGAGTAAAATCTTGCAGCACTGCATCTGCCTGTTTTAAGATTCTGGTCTCCTAGTTCTTAAGTTCATCCCACGCTGGCTTCTTAAATAAAGTGTAACCCAGGCTGCTTTATTTTAAGCTAGATAATATTGTCTTGCCCCATCTGGGAGAAGTTGGAGGAATCAGAGTAGGGGAGTGACCTGTTTCTGGAAGTCTCCAGGAAAGCATGGCATCTGCACAGCTCAATGTGCATATTCTGGGCCTTAAGACTTGGCTCCAGCTGATCAGCTGCTATTGCAACAGACACTTTATCCAGAGAAGGCTTCTGGTCAGGAACGCTGGGCCTTGAGATATGAAAGGGTGGGGAGACCTGAAGATGCTGCACCCACTCTTTGCTTTCACCATGGGCCCACGGTTCCAGTCATATCAACCTGGGCAGCTCTCAGGGATCTGAAAGACAGCGATGTAAGCACTCTCAGAAGAGGCTTCAAGGCCAATGGCACCATTTCCCCATTTTTGGTAACTGCCACTAGTAGCACCCAAGATGAGTGCTAAGGATAGACACGTAGAAACAAGCTGTGTTTAGTGATTGCTAGAGAAAAATTTCCCTGCTTTTGCCAAAGGTGGTTTTTAAGAAATGTTGAGCAAAAGCTGTTGATACTCATTTAAAAATGGATACCCTTTCACCAGTACATATTAACCCATTGTCCCACTTCTGAGAATGTGGCATAAAAGTCTGAATATGCAGGAAGCTCTTCTTCAAAGTATTATTTATAGTAATAAATCATTGGAAACAACCTAAATGTTCAACTAGAGAGGAATGGCTAAGTAAACTATGACACATGTATTAGTGAAATATTATAGACCCACTAAAAATTGTGGTTATATTAGGCAACAATATGGGGCATGACTATGATGCAATGTTAGGTGAAAAAACAAAACAAAATTCTCTAAACATTACTTTCGCAAGATGTAAATATGCACATGGAAAGAGTGAAGTGTTCATTGTGACAGTGACGTAGGATTATAGGTAACTATTTTTACTATATTTTTCAAATAATACTGGTATTGTTTTTATAATTTAAAAAGTGAGAAGAATGAAAATCAATCACTCTTTTTAGGATATAATCTCACAATGGAGGAGAAACCCTCTGAACTTTGCGATGGTGATATTGGTGGAGAGAAGTCACCCTTTAGATAGTTAAGAGGACTCTTGGCAAATGTGAACATGCCTGTAATCTTCAGAGACATAAGATTTTTGTTTTGTTTCATTAAATGAATGTCAGCCCAGAACCATTTAGAAAATCTTTGGAATATTTTAAGTATTCAATACTTTTTACCCCATAGATGGTAGATATGGCTGTTTGGCGCTCAGCACTCATCTCAAACTCCTTCTTATCCTGCAGTGGCCAGAAAATTTTAAATCACATTTCTCAGACTCCCTTGCAGCTAGGAGTCTAGATGTGAATTATATTCTGCCAATTAGATCAACTAGAGAGATATGGGAGGTGGGATGGAGACGGAGGCCACCGTCCTGCTGCTTTGATGTTTTCTGCTGCCTAGCAAGGTCATAGACACTGGGTTAGGAGCAATTGGGGTGGGCAGTGGCTTCCCTATGGCAACAGTGTCGGGTCACCAGGCTCATGGGTATTAAGAGGTAATTGTGGCAGTGTGGGTGGCAGCAGGGATGGTGGCAGCCTCCTGATCCCAGCGTCATACCTTCAAAAGGTGGGCTTCCTCATCTTTGAGGATGTGGCAGAGGTTCCCCTGGGAAGCCAGGTGGGTGGTGTGGATTTGAGAGTTACCCCTGGAAGCCCAGCTCCTCCACCCCTTCCAGCAATACTGTGGATAGTAGCAAAGCAGCATCGTAACAAAGAAGCCATTCCTGGTTGTCTCAATACAGCAGCCAGCCCTGTCCCAGACCTCGGCAGAAGGCCTGCTTGGAGAGGAGTGACATCCCAGACACCATAACGCAGTACTTTGCTACACTGCCAACAAGCAGGGAGCCACCTGGGGACCCAGGAGCAGAGCAGTGATCTTCTCCTGCGAGGTGGGCCAGGACACTCAGAATGACTTGCTGGTTCCACAGGAGTCTTACGTAAATTCCTGAATGTTGAAGTTCTGAAGATGTCATCATACTATCCTAACCCAAGTGGGAGCCAACTCCACTTAGAAAGGGGAAGGAAGCTAGAGAGGGTGATGGGTGAAGAGCACTTGACTTGGAAGCACAGACCTGCTCCAGCCCTGGCTCCACCATTCACTGGCTGTGTGGCTCTGGCTCTTTCGGTTGGCATGCTTCTTCATCTGTTGACCATGGACATTGATACTTAACACAAGGTGAATGAAATAGAGAAAAAAATAAAATAAAAGCTCAGGGTGACGTATGTATGATTTTGGAGTGTTGGGAGGAAAGAGGAGAGAAAGTAGTTATGGGTGCAGAGGGAAGGGGTCCAAGCTTTCTCCAAAATCCTACTTTTTTCACAGTAATTACTCCAGCCCTCACATCCACCCACCACCAGTGCAACACACAGATACACGAACACTCCACCCAGAACTTCGTCAGTGCTGGGTCTCACACTGGGCCCAGCACTCCTCTACAGAGAGGAAGCCCCATGCCATGGAGTGACTACAGCTGGTAAGACGTCTCCTAGAGCACCATGTGATGTGGTGTCAGGGTCGGGGGGCAGTGCTGTCTCTCCTTGTGTTTGGCATTGTACATCCACATCCCCATTAATGTTAAGTTTATATGTCAGGAGGGCTGTGAGGGCCTCTGGACAGGCGGGGTCCCTCCCTCATGTACATATCTGGTCCCGGAACCCCCAAATCCCCTACTTACTGTGTTTCCTAAAAGCTCTGTGTGATCCATACTTAGGGATGTGTCTCCCAGGAGACAGAAGAAGAAATGGAGACAAAAAGGTAGCCTCACCCCAGAGCCCCGTCAAATCGGGAAGGAAAGGAGGAGCCACCAGGCGCAGCGCACGCAGAGCCGCCCTACTGCACCAGGCTTCCTTTACCAAAGGGTGGTGGGCAAGGGTCAGAGCTGGCAGTTTAGTCAGCAGGTTGAGGGAGCAGAATTGACCTGCCCTCTCTCCCAAGAGTCTGCCTGTGCTCACGCTTGCACACGCGCTAAGGCTTGCATCCAAATGCCCTGAGTGATGAGGGCTGGGCCCCCTGCCGTGCGACAGCCCCTGACTCCTGCTCTGGGGGCACCTGTGGCATCCTCCTTAGAGCTACCCCTGCACTTGCGCTGACAAGACCCAACAATGCCAGGTGCCCCTTTGCCACGTCAGGGGCCGTACTGTCTCTGCACTGCTGTCATGCCCATCACACTCAGGAGCCCATCCCCTAGAGGATGGCTCAAGGCCCCAGGGCTGGACAGAGGCAGTGGGCATGGGAGAACTGGGCCCAGTGGAGGCAAAGCATTGGCTACATTCTGGGCAGGGTGTGCCATATCTGTGTGTTTGCATGGGTGAGCCTTTGCCTAGCCACCCACCACAACAGCTTACATCTGTAGTTTTTCCTTATCCTTACGTTTTCCCACAAATATACTCGGTCCTCCAAAGCCTGATGAGACCCCTTTCCCTGCTCCATAGGCTACTAAAATCTCTGCTCCACACCTTAAGCTATTGCCTTATTGTCTCCTTCCTCCAAAGTCCCTGGAAGAATGACCTCCCCTTGCCGTCAGTCCTTAATGCACTCACTCCTGAGGGCTTTGCATAGCGGTTTCTAACCCTGCACTTTTCTAAAGGAGCTCTTGAAAAGGTCACCAAGCAGCCCCCCTCCAGTGTGACCCTTGACTGCTGCCTCCTCTGAAATTCCTTCCTCTCTTCCTGCCCTTCCCATGTGCCTCCTGCCTCCTTCTCTGCCTCTCCTTCCTCTTCCCTCCTTGTCCTCGGAGCTCCTCTCTTCTCTTCCCTTTGGTCTTCTCTTGCATTCCCATGTTCCTGTTACCAGCCCCGGCTCTGTCTAAGTCCTGACCACTCCTCTGCGCTCCAGCCCCACATTTTCGTGTGCCTCCTAAAGCTCAGATGGTGTGTTAGTGTCCTAGGGCCGCCATAACAAAATGCCACTAACTGGGTGGCTTAAAATGACAGAAATACCCTCTCCCACAGTTCTGGAGGTGAGAATTCCAAGATCAAGGTGTTGGCAGGGCCACGCTCCCTGCAAAGGCTCTAGGGGAGGGTCCGTCCTCGCCCCTTCCCAGCTTCTGGTGGCTCCTGGCAATCCTCGCTGTTCCTTGGCTTGTAGATGCTTCACTCCAATCTCTGCTTCCATTGTCACGTGACCTTGTCCCCATGGGCTTCTGTGCGTATGTACAAATTTCCCTCTTCTTATAAGGACACCTGTCATATTGGATTAGGGACCCACACTATGCCAGTATGACCTCCTCTCCACTTGATTATATCTGCAAAGACCCTATTCCCAAATAAGGTCATGTCCACAGTTTCCAAGCGCACACAAATTTTGGAGAGACACAGTTCAACTCAGTAGAGTAAGGTAGAGAGGCCAGCACTGCCAAAGGGATGGCAGGCTAGGTGGCCAGTCCTGACTGATCTCTCTTGCCCCAGTTCCCTTATCTGTGAAAGAGGGTCACACTCAGTGGTGTGCAGGCCCCTCCAGCTCTATCTTTCTCATCTAAAACTGGATTTATAATCTTTCCTTCCAATTGGCCATTTTTTTGCCTTTTTTCCCCTATATTTTACCAGGCAACCAGCTGACAAACTTAGATTCATTCTTTTCTCTTCGCTTTTCCTACCTCTTGGATCCCATTAGCATGTGTAGATCCAGCCTCTGAGACTGCATCACTTATAGCTACGGTGACAGTATAATTTATCACCCAGACTAGGACACTTTTTGAGAGTGAAAAGGGGCACTGTTAACAATTATACCAGGACAGAAGGCATAAACTGAAACTGTCCTGGGAAAACCAGGACATAGGGTAAACTTATTTACAGCCGGCGCTTGCTTTCCATCCCAAAACCATCTCCCCAAGCCCGCGGCCCTTTCCACTCCTCTACTCTACACCCTCTACTAAAGGAAGGATCTCCATGTCTCTCCCAGTTCAAATCATGCTCATTTCTCAGCTCAGGGGCTCCCTTCGAGAAGCCTTCTCTGACCTGTAAGAAGTGAGCTGAGCCCTGCCGCTCTTTCGTGGCCCTGCCCGGCTCTCGCGGCCTTCCGCTTTACATTTCGGTTCTAGCAGCCAGGTCTTTCCTCTCCCTTACACTCTAATTCCACGAGGATGTAATTGAGTAAACAATCAACATTTATTAAAGGAGTAACAATTTCATTCAAAAGAGCTCCACATTCCTATATAATAACATTCAATTATTGCAGCCATTAATTGTCTTCAGGAAATTGAAACATGTTGCACCTTAGATCCTAAGGCTCTGAACACAGTCTGTGGAGAAGAGAGAAAAAAGTAACATTTTCTTTTCTTCCAAAGTACATGTCGTGGGCTAAATTAGGGTGATACTTTTCTTAGGAACATGGGGTTGCAAAGCCCGGGAACCGGAAGAGAACTAGAATATGATATAGTCCATAAGTCCCATCTCAGAGGCGAGAAAAGAGATCCAAGAGGTAAAGTAACTTGTCCAAGGACACGAGAGTGGTCTGTGGCAGCACTGGGATAAGAGCCCAGGTGTTTCCTTCCGTGCTCTTTCATTCACCCGCCTCTGAAATCAAGCCCGAGGCTGATAAGGCTCCCTTATTGCTGTCGTTAGTCATATCTCAGATGCCCGCTCTGTAAAGTCAATAGCCATCAGTTCTCCACTCTGGCCAGGTTCGCCTGACACAGCACATTAGTGCACTGAGCTCTCTGCATCATTAATACGAGCTTGTTGATCACAGTCCTCCAGACAGCATGGTTACCCTATCTCCAATGCCTCAAAGAGACCACTGAGCGTAGACGAGGTGCTCTTGAAGAGAATGGAGATGATATAGCATAAATATAAAAAGCACGTGCTTTGGGGACACACCAGGATTAAGTAAATAAATACTTGCTCCTTCTAAGAGTTGCCTTTGTGAGAAGCAGCTTATTTGCAATTTGGAACGCCAACCAGTGTGACTTTCCATTTGGGTCTCATATTTACTGTCTCTGTCCATAGCATCCTGTTATGCCTGGCATGTCTCTCCTGACCTTTAGTCGCACATCTCTCATGTGTGGACCTCAGTTTCAGCTGCTATTAGAGGACAATTGCAGAGCAATTATGAATTTATAGGTGAAAGACACGCACAGGTGCCCAGGGTCATTATTGAGCAAAGCGAGGGGTGAGCTAGCAGTAGGAGTTTCTCAGATGAGAGAGACGAAAGGCTAACCATGGATAACCACTGGGCTATCCACCTCCATAGTTCCCTTCAGAACAGAGAGTGGCAGGGAAGGGCTCTGAGAGTGGCCAGATCTCCTCCCTTCTCTCGGGCTCCCAGAAGGATCCCCTCAGCTGCTGTGCTGGGGGATAGACCACCAATATCTGAGCCTCCCAACTTGTCTCTGCTAGAATGGGCTGGAGGGTACCTTGTCCCTCATTAAAGCTCCAGGCTGTGGGAAAATCCCGCCACACACCAACTGTGAAGTCCTTAATTCTGCTTTGTTAATTACCAGAGTCCCACTTGATATAAGAAATACACCCATCTCAATTTAGCCCAAATGTGGTAATTCACAAAGTTTGTCTCTGAAGCAGTACGCTACGTAACAGTTTTTCCCAAGAAATCTGCCTACCCAGGAGAGGTTATCAAAAACCAGGGTATTTGGTCAACATAGTCAGAAGGAGTATTTTTAGTCTGGTTTGAAAAACCAACTGGCGCTCATACAATCAATTTGGACAACTGACGGTATCCACTAGAGCTGAACATACTCATAAACTTTGACCCACCAATTCTACTCCTAATGTATACCCAGCAGAAACTCCTACTTTGGGTACCAAAAAACATGAGCACAAATGCTCTTGGCAGCACAGTGCACTGTAGTCCCCAAATGGGAACAACCTGAATGTCCATCAATAGCAGAATGCATGAATAAATTGCAGGATGTTTTTCACCCTGTGAATGTTCTGCAGCAACAAGAATGAAGGACTCCAAATGGAGGCGACAACATGGATGAATCTCACACACGTAATGTTGAGCCAAAGAAGGCAGACACAAAACATAATTCTTTTTATATAAAGATCAAAAACAGACAAAACTAATTGTTAGCGTTAGAAATCAGCACAGTGATTACCCTTGTGGCAGCAGGGAAACGTGAGGGACCCTCTGGGATTCTGGTTGTGTTCTGTTTCTTTACCCAAGTACTAGTTACACAGATGTGTTCATTTGGTGGAAGTTCATTGAGCCGGGCCGTTAAGATTTCTATATTTTTCCAAATGTGTAAGTCAATACCTGACTTTAAATATAGAAATAGTTATAAATTTGGGGAAAAATATACTATCTCCTCATGCGTTGATGATCCAGAACTAAAATATTCTCCTCCTCCTCTTTCCCGCCCTCCCTGTGGACAAAGGTGAGTGTCTGGGAAACCAATGCTGTGGAAAATCCATGGAAGAACCCCTCCTCCCCAGCACTTTAGAACTGAAGCTAGGTGGCCACGGTCCCTGTCCCTCTGTTGCTGTCCCCTAGTTAGGAACAGAAGAAGCCTCAGCTCCCCAGTACACATCTATTTGCCTTCCTGATATCCCGAGCTACACGTTATGCAACCCCAGTGAGTTCCCATTGCCCTGGGAATCAAAGCCACATCGTCCACGGCTGAGCTCTCCCAGGCCCCACATGGTCTTGCCCCGGCTATCTTGACCACCTCATCTTCCCCTCTCTCTGACTCTCTCGCACAGCAGGCTCCAGCAACATGTTCTGTCTGGCTCCCTCCTCTGGGCTCTGAGCTTGCTGTCTGTCCGGAGCCAGCTCTTCCCATGGGCATCTTCTTGTCTTTCAAGCATCTGCTCTAGTGGCACTTCCACAGACAGAACAATCTAAACCAGTCCCCTAATAACTTTTTCCAATTTATAGTACCCATTGCTTTCTTCACTTATCTTGTTTGTTTGTTTAGTCTCTCCCTGACCCCATCACACACACAGCTTCAAGAGAACAAACATCAGGTGTCAAATCTTCTCAGCTGTGTCCTCAGTGCCTAGAACCATGCCTGGCACAGAGTCAGCTACCGCTAAATAGAGGCAATGAGCAAATAAAATGTCACTTCCTCCAGGAAGCCTTCCCTAGCCCTGAGATCCCACACACATCTCTCCCCACTGAACTTCTTAAGGACATGTATGCTACATCCTCCACATGACATTTAGCATCTGCTACCTGGAACTGTGCTTTGTTTCAGTACATGCTTTGGTCCCACTTCTAGCTCTGAAGTCCATGGACAGCAGAATCCCTGGTTTAGACTCCTTTTTATGCCCAGCACCTAGCACAGGTTCCTGCACATAACAGGAGAGCAATAAACATGTGTTCAATCAATTGAGGAGGAAGCAGAGCACAGGAGAAAAGGTGAACTTTGAAATCAGAAGTCCTGACTTACCAATTACTACCTAGCTGTATGTCCTTGGAAAAATTGCTTAGCATCTCTGAGCCTAGTTTCTCAGTTGTAAAATGGGCACAGAAATTCGTAATTCACGGGATTAAAGGAGAAGTTATAGAAAGCAATATATATATATATATGTGCGTGCACACACACATACATACACACACATATATGTTTTTTTAAATGCCAATTCCCCTTTAGTGTTTGACAAATGTTTGTCATCTCTTACTGCAGCCATGGACGTATTTCATAGTGTGCTTATATTCACCAAAGACTTTCTGCCTCTCAAGCAGCAGTTACTTCTGCTTTTTAAGTGTTCCCTTTTTCCCCCAAATGCAAATATATAAAATTTTTATCAAAATGTTTTTGATAAATGCAAGTATATAAAAGCAGGGCGTGAACAAGACTTGCTAAATTTCAGACTTAATTTAAATGTTATAATGAAAAGAACTCATTCAAATTCTCACCGTTTGTTTCACCTCCACAAGAGTTACTTCGAGAGCAAGAGCAATCTCTCACAACCAATCAGTGTGGAGCCAGCAAAGGATGCTCCATCATAGCACATTTATCAGGGGGAAACACAGAGGGCCTCCTCTGTTCTTTAACCATCTGTCCTATGACAGCAGCATCTCACTTTGTCCCTGTATCTCTCCATTCCCAGAGTTGGTGGCCAAGTCATGGGAAATAATGGCAACTTGTGTAACTGCGAACTTTCCAGCACTTTCACATATCTTATCTCATTTGATCCTTGGGACTGCTATTAGGGAGCAGGACGGAGAAATGCAGGCCGTGTAATGTTATCTTATGGTTGGGTGGCTGTGTGGCCGTACCCCAAGAGGGTTGATTAATGAGGCCAATATCAGCAGGATGGGAGGTGTGGCACAGGACTGTCCTTGACCAAGTTCAATTCAACTAGTTTTTTTCCATCAACTACTGGAAAAAGTCACGGAATGTGGACTTATCAACCTCTTAGAAGACACAATATTAGGAGGAGTAGCTTCTTGGAATGCTAAAATTCAAGGTTGTTTGTAAAATCTCTAAAAACGTAAAATTTTGCCCTTAAGTCTTGAACATTCCAGACTTGCTCGACAGGACGGAACACTCCTGAAAGGCTTCACGTGGCATTGCAGTTACCCGTAAGCTTGGTACAAGCTCCAGCTCCTGGAACTCTGTCCTGGCTCCCCTCACCTGGCCAGCCGCTACTTGTCTTTCCAGTCCCCATTTAGATGTCACCTCTTCTAGGAATCCGTCCTGACCTCACAGGTTTGCTTCTAGTTGCTCAAGCTAAAAGCCCGGGAGTCATCCCAAAGTCCTCCCTGTCATTCACATAGAACGTACGGTCTATCAAGAATCATGCCAGCTCTCCTTCCCAATAGACAAGATAGTCGTATTTATTATTTATCAACATGTAACCTAATTTTTATTATTTATAGTTTTATTCATTATGCTGTTGTCTGTCTCCCTCCAATAGAATGTAAGCTTCTCAAGAGAGAGATGTTTGCTTTGTTACATCTCAAAGAGATGTTTGGACTGATAATTCCCAGAATGGACAACAGTGCCTAACACATGGTAGGAAACTAATAAGTATTTATTTTTAATGAATAAATGATTGACTATATGAGGGTAAATGGGTTGCCCCAGTTTTGTGCTCTCATATTACCCTGTAATTCTCTCATCATAAAACTTAATACATTGTGGTATAATTGGGGTTCATTTCTACTTAAAAAATCATATCTTTTAATTATACATTTGCCCATAAATAAATTGTAGTTGTCAAGCATTGGTTTACTGGTCCAACCATTTCGCTAGACTGCAAACCACAGAGAGCCCGTAGCTGGTCTGCCTGGCTGACCACTGTGCCCCCAGCACCTGGCACCGTGCCCTGCACAGAGGACTGATGCATTCATCAAGTCCCAGGCACTCTTCTAATGTTTCACACGCACTAATTCATTTAGTCCTCACAACAAGTCAATGAAGCGGGTTCTATTATTATTCCTATCGTATAGATAAGGAAACTGAGGCTCTGAGAAGTTAGGAAACATGCCCAACGTCCTAGGGGATGGATCTTGGAATCTGACCCAGCAAGTTTGGCTCCAGAGCTCAAGCTCTGAACTACTATGCTGAACTGCCTCACCTTTATGAGATGCCCAATAAAACTTGTTCAGTAAATGAAGCAATGAAATATAGCTGCCAAAAAAGGGCAATGCATTCTTGGGTGGTGTTAGCAAAGGGTGGAGATAAGAGAGGCTGTAGTCTCACAGTGAAGTCCAGCTCAGCTCAGTTTAGGACAATTCCTTTTTAAAAGGAGATCCATAAATGGAAGAGAGTCTAAAGACCTAAACCACAGACAGAGCCTGGAAATTATGAAATAGTCAAAGAGACCACTGAGCCTTCGAGGAGTCGGTGGTGAGGACCTCTCTTCAAGTTCAGGAATTCCTGTGGGAAGGGGGCCAATCTGACGCTGTGGGCCCCAAGGGCAGAGCTGGGCAAACGCATGTAAGTCACAAGAAGGCAGGTTTCAGTTCACTGTGTGGAGGAACTGATAGTTAGAAACATTCAAAAACTGAAGGTCCAAGTAAAGTTGCAGGATACAAAATCAACATACAGAAAGCAGTTGCATTTCTATACACTAACAACAAACTAGCAGAAAGAGAAATCAAGAATACAATCTGGGACTGGCCCTGTAGCCTAGTGGTTAAGTTTGGCACACTCTGCTTCAGCAGCCCAGGTTCACAGGTTCGGATCCCAGGCACAGACCTACACCACTCATCAGCCATGCTGTGGCAGTGACCCAAATATAAAGTAGAGTAAGATTACCACAGATGTTTGCTCAGGGCTAATCTTTCTCAGCAAAAAAAAAAAAAAAAAAAAAAAAAAAAAAAAAAAAAAAAAGAATACAATCCCATTTACAATAACAATAAAAAGAATAAAATACCTAGGAATAAATTTAACCAAGGAAGTGAAAGGCCTATACGCTGAACACTATAAGACATTATTGAAAGGAATCGAAGAAGACATAAAGAAATGGAAAGATATTCCATGCTCATGGATTGGACAAATAAACATGGTTAAAATGGCCGTATTACCTAAAGCAATCTACAGATTCAATGCAATCCCAATCAGAATCCTAATGACATTCTTCATGGAAACAGAACAAAGAATCCTAAAATTTATATGGAACAACAAAAGACTTTGAATAGCTAAAGCAATCTTGAGAAAAAAGAACAAAGTTGGAGGTATCACACTCCCTGATTTTGAAATGTACTACAAAGCTATAGTAATCCAAAAAGTATGGTACAGGCAGAAAAACAGACACACAGATCAATGGAACAGAATTGAGAGCCCAGAAATAAAACTACATATCTATGGACAGCTAATCTTCGACAAAGGAGCCAAGAACATACGATGGAGAAAGGAAAGTCTCTTGAATAAATGGTGTTTGGAAAACTAGACAGCCACGTGCAAAAGAATGAAAGTAGACCATTATCTTATACAATACACAAAAATTAACTCAAAATGGATTAAAGACTTGAATGTAAGACCTGAAACCATAAAACTCCTCAAGAAAAACAGAAGCAGTATAGTCTTTGACATCAGTCTTAGCAGTATCTTTTCAAATACTGTGTCTACTCAGGCAAGGGAAACAAAAGAAAACATGAACAAATGGGACTACATCAGACTAAAAAGCTTCTGCAAGGCAAAGGAAACCATGAATGAAACAAAAAGAAAATCCACCAACTGGGAGAAAATATTTGCAAATCGTATATCTAACAAGGGATTAATTTCTAAAATATATGAATAACTCATACAACTCAAAAAAAAATGAACAATCTGACCAAAAATGGGCAGAGAATCTGAAGAGACATTTTTCCAGAGAAGATAATTACAGATGGCAAACCGGCACATGAAAAGATGTTCAATGTCACTAATTATTAGGGAAATGCAAGTCGAAACTACAATGAGGTATCACCTCACACCCATCAGAATGGCTATAATTAACAAGACAAGAAATAACAAATATTGGAGAGGATGTGGAGAAAAGGGAACCCTCATCCACTGCTGGTAGGAATGCCAACTGATGCAGCCACTATGAAAAACAGTAGGGAGATTTCTCAAAAAATTAAAACAGAAATACCATATGATCCAGCTCTTCCACTACTGGATATTTATCCAAAGAACATGAATTCAATAATTCAAAAAGATTTATGCACCCCTATGTTCATCATAGCATTGTTCACAATAGACAAGACATGGAAGCAGCCCAAGTGCCCATCAATGGATGAAGGGATAAAGAAGATGTGGTGTGCATATATATAGATATACACACACAATGGAACACTACTCAGCCATAAAAAAGACAAAAGCATGCCATTTGTGACAACGTGGATGGACCTTGAGGGTATTATGCTAAGCGAAATCAGTCAGATAAAGAAAGACAAACACCATATGATTTCACTCATATGTGGAGGATAAACAAATGGATAAGGAGAATGGATTAGTGGTTACCAGAGAGGAAGGAGGTGGAAGGAGGGTGAAAGGGAAAATGGGGCACATGTGTATGGTGATGGATGAAAACTAGACTGTTGGTAGTGAACATGATGTAGTCTATACAGAAACTGAAATATAATAATGTACACCTGAAATTTATACAACGTTATAAGCCAATAGGACCTCAATAAAATAATTTTTTTAAAAACTGAGCGTCCATCAGCAGATGAATGGATAAAGCAAATGTAGTATACACATACAGTGGAATATTACTCAGCCTTAAAAAGGAAGGAAATTCTAACTCGTGCTACAACGTGGATGAATCTTGAAGACATTCTGCTAAGTGAAATAAGCCAGTCACAAAAGCACACGTACTGTAGGATTGTGCTTACTCAAGATACCTAGAATCATCAAAATCACAGAGACGAAAAGAACAGTGGTTACTAGGGCCTGGGGGAAGGAGAATGGGGAGTTAGTGTTTAATGAGTACAGAGTTTTTATTTGAGATGATGAAAAAGTTCTGGAGGTAGATGATGGATGATTGCACAACCGCGTGTGTGCACTTACTGTGCACTGAAAAACGGTTAAAATGGTAACTTTTATGTTATGCATATTTTACCGCAAGAAAAAAAATACAATTGAAAAACAAAAAGGGTCTGCCCTGTGAGACAGTGAACTTCCCACCGTTGGCAGGGAACAAGCAGGGGCTGGATCTCAGGGGAAATAGAGGGGCCTTCTTGAGTTTGCGTGGGAGTTGGACTGGATGGCCCTTACGGTCCTTTTCAGTCCTTAAGTTTGTATTTGTTTCTTTTAATCTTTGTTGAATACTCGATATGCATGGATTATCTCATTGAGTCTCCACCACTCCGTAAGACATCACTATCATGGGCTCCGTCTTACAAACAAGGAAATTGAGGCTTAGAGATCTCAAGTAATTTGCTCAAGGTCTCCCAGGTACTAAGTGTAAGGAAGAAGGACAGGATGTCCAGGGACAGCACTGTGCTGCAGCACATAGATTACACCCGGGAGGAAACCGCGAGGGTTTACACAAGAACACGCGAAGCCAGCTTCTGGGCCCAGGTCTTCTGAAGCTGTCTGGGGATGTTCCAGTAACTTCGCACTGCCTCCCACTATTTCCTCCTCCACGTGGGCATCAAACGCCCCGCATGAGCATTCCTGATCAGTCACAGGGGACACTAAGCTATCCTCAGGAAGGCACATCCTCAAACAGCTTCTGAGGATGTTAGTATGGCCAGGAAGTCTTATGAGAGACACAAAGCCTGGACCACCAAGGGCTGTACCATTACTGTCCTTTCAGGGTCAATTTTCCTGGTTAGTAAGCAAATTACCTTATTATTTCCATCACAATTTCCCATGTCACAACCTCTGTGTTCCCTCACTTAAAAGGTGCTTATAAATGATGGTTGAAAACAAGCGCTTCCATAGACTCAATGCCCATTTTAATTTTATAGCATTGTGCTTTATATTTGACATGGTCTGTAAACACTTTGAAGCAGTGTCTAGACCAGCGCTGCCCAATGGAAATACAATGCATGCCACATATATAATTTTAAATTTTCTGGTAGCTGCATTAAAAATGTAAAAAGAAATTAACATTAGTAACATATTTTATTTATCTTAATTTATCCAAAATAACTATTGATGAGATATTTTACATTCTTTTTTCATATCGTCTTTGAATAGTTTACACTCACGACACATCTCCGAGATTCAGACGAGCCACCTTTCAGGTGCTTAACAGCCACATGGACTAGTGACTACCACACTGAGCAGCGCAGGTCGTCTCTTTTCTCAAGGAGTTTGATGGTGAGGAGTAAAGGAGAAATGAGGCATGCTTTGAGGGCGTCTGGATGGAGTTTGATTTAGTATGGGATGTGTGATCATTTATGTCAACTGTGGGGGATAGGGAGGGAGAGCCTAAAGATGGAAGAAAACGGAAATAGATAATGGTGCATCATCCAGAAACAAGCCGGATGGAAGAGGGGACAGAGGAGACAGCGCGAGGGTGGTGGTATCAAGGACCCAAGAATAGGGTAAGCTTTGAGGTTGATGCTGGTTGAGTTCTTCTAAAATTACGTAAAGTCATTTTACTCCATTCATGATCCCTAATTCTCACCCTTATTTCCTTCTCTCTAATCCATCTGCCATCACTGTGATATAATAAGCACAGAGCTGAGACCCAAGCCTCCTGCAAGCCAGTCCCAGGTGCCACTGCTCAACTGCGTGACTTGCAGCAAATCAACGTCCCCTGGGGTTTCAGTTTCCTCCTGTGTAAAATGGGGTGGCTGGACGGTTCGGGTATTCATTCAGGCGTCCAGTCAGTCGGTCAATACAGCACGGCTGGTGAGCAGTGCACACTGTTCTAGGTGCTGACTGTCACTTCCTGCGGATTCTGATGTTTTGTGCTCGCCATGACCTCTGAGTGGTGCTTTCTCTGTTGCCACGTGCTGGATCTCATGGCTGAAAATTTCTATTCCCAATGAGACCAGAGGCTCCTCAGGCAGGTCAGACAGCCCCTGCTAGTGGCGGAGAGAGGGAGGAGAGAGAAAGGTCACTAACAGGATGGGCCAAAGCGGTGCCCACCACACTTTCCCACTCAGAGCCCCACTGAGAAGGTTTCTTCAGCACCAGTGGCCTCCTTAGCTGATGCTGCAGGTTTTGACCAATATCCACCTAAGCTCTTTGCACCATACACCACAGCACTGAGAGGGTCGGGAAGAAAAAGGCAAAACAAAACACCTAAACTGGTCTTCTGTCTAGACGCCTGATTTATAACTGCTGTCGGCCAGTACTGGGGCTGCAGATGGTGCCCCCTCACCATTCTGCAATGAAGGAAACTGAGCTTTCCTCGGAGTGTTAGAGTCAAAAGTGTATACACAGTACACTGGAGGTGTGCAGTTGCCTGAAAGAGAGAGGAGGCCCGGTTTCATAAAATCTGACGGCTGTGGATTGAAAGTAGCAATATTTCAATTAAAGGAGAAAAAAGAAGGGGTTAATCAGAAAGGATCTTAAAGTCTAGAAGTAAAAGAAGAGTCTCAGACAGACACTCAGCAGCACCTGTCAGTGCAGAGAGGAGGCAGAGGCAGCCTCCGCGGGATCTCCATGCCCATCCTTCGACAGGCCCCCCGACACCAGGACACGCCGGGTGATTGCCGGCAGCCTGCCAGTGTGTCAGAGCCTTTTGGCTGGACGGCTCTTGAAAACCCTGTTATTCATCTCGCTGCCATGAAATGTCGGATTTCGCCCTGGGTGCATGCTGGTGCCGCTGGCTCTGGCCCTGTGCTCACAGCCCACCGTCCAGGTCACCCTTTGGCTTCTGTGAGGATCACCTACAGAGAGGGAAAGTGCTGAGGCCCCACACATGTATTTCTCACTGTGAATTGACGGGTAACTTGCATTCTAGTTCCCCATATTAATGTTGTGCATTTGATAAATACAAACCAGCCCCTGAGAAATCAACGTACTCTTGGGGCTCCAAGAAAAGCAAGTTTCTAAGTCGAGAAGTCTGCAGCCCACAGTGTGGTCAGTCACCACAGTGTTAACAAATGCCACCCAGCAGTGGCCGTGCCCCCGAGGGCCACACCCAGATAGTGGCTTATTCACCTGCTGCATCGATTTTGAGGATGTTTTCAGTGCTGGACACCGAGTTGAGCTTGAGGGATACCATGCCCCTGCTCTCTTGGGGCCTCTGGCTTTATTTCCTATTGCAACCTCCAGAGAAACTAAAATAACAGCCCTTTCCTACCTCCTCTCCAGCCGAAAAAATACCTCGTTAAGAAAAATGGAGTGAATGCAGACTGATGGAAACGTCCGCAGACCTGCCCTGCCACGCACAGAGGCTTTGCTGAGAGGAAGGCTGTCCTTTAGTGAGTGGTTCCCTGACGGGGCCCCTCTTGAAACCTGGCTCTGTCTTTCTGTGTGCTGCCTGGCCAGGTGAGGAGGAGTGAGCAGCGAAGGCTCGGACTCCAGGGGGCTGTCTGCAGGCAGGTGGGGACCTGCGGGAAGGCTGGCAGGGAGCAATCAGGTGCATGGGCACCCGAGAGACAAGTCCTCCCTAACGTTCACACCATCGTGGAGCACCCAGGGGTCTACCTGGGTTCCGAGGTTTTCTCCTTCAGTTTAATTCTGTTTGGAAGTGTCTGACACAGCTGACAAAGTTGTGCAAAGTGCCCTTTGTGGGCATTAAGTGAAAGCTGCTGGCCTGTCCATCAGTCGTTCACGTACCATATTTATCCTCCCAAGAGGTTCCTGAAGGGGACATCTCAGCTGCATTTATCTGCTATGGCCTTGCCAGGTCCTTTTTGGTTGATTAGGAAAGGGTGGGTTCAGCTCTGTATCAGAAACCATCTGCTCTCAGGCCAGAGATGCACATACAAAGCAAGATGTCTCAGGGAGGTGGTGGGTACGTAAGATAAGCTGGGAGGGACCTGCCAAGGCGAGCACACCCATCCCAGAACCCAGGGGAAGAAAGGCTCTTAAAGGGGCCCCCTGAAGTATGTGTGTCCCCACAGTGTGCTTTGATTGTTCAGCACACTCAGCTGTATGGTTGTGGCTTACAGGCCGTGAAGCTAACTGTCATTCATTGCAGCTCCTGGAGGGCATGACATTGTCCGAAGGCACCTAATAGCGTTTGTTCTGTTCATGTTCCCTAGGAGACAGTTTACAAATGCTAGTGACTCTATATAAATCATTCGGAAGCAACACTTCAAGGCGTTGTTCGAATACAGCAGGCTGCATAAGAATTGCTTCATGCTGAAATCCAGACTCCCAGGTACCACTCCCGGAGATTTTCATTCAGTACATCTGGGGGAGGACCCAGGAATCTGCATTTACGCACCTCTCCTCACCACTACCACCATCTTCCTTGCACCCCCTTGTACACACCAGGTGATTCTAACATCCAATATCAGAGGAGCCCACTGGAGAAGGTCTCTGAAAAGGGCACTGGGCTTGTAAACTGAAGGCATGGATTTGGGAGTAGCTGTATGACCTAGGAGAAGTCCCTTCACCTCTCTGGGCCTCCATTTCTGTGCCTATAGAACGAGGGAACTGATCTTTGAAGCCCTTTCCAGGACCAATATTCCAGAAGTTTAGGCACATTCACAAGGCTGTCCAAATCTCCTAAAATGGGAACCAACTCTCAGACTGAGGTGTACCCCAAAGAGGACCAGTTGACACACCACTGATTCCCCTGCTTCCCTCATTTAGGATTAGGCCTTTCAGGAGAGACAATACCATACTTCCATCTGACGTGATCCACTTTCTCCCCAAATAATTCTAAGCACTTCCATTGCCATAATTTATTTTCGCCTTTTGTAGGGCTAGACTTGAGGCAGGGCAAAGGGTGAAACTCCCCATTTATTGAAGGAAGACTGAGGCACGGAGAGATGGAGAAGCTAAGACTCACAGACAGCCCGTCTAGTCTATCCCGGACTCCATGCTTTGTCCTGGACTCTCCATCCTCCTGTCTTCAGTGCAGCAGCACTGACTCACTGGAAGCCGTCATCTGTTCTGTGTCGCCGGAGATGAACATCACAGCCCCTGGACGAGACTTTCAACCAGGCCGTCTCTTTTCAGTCGTAGTTCTCTGAGTGTCTGTCGCATGTACCCCTCACAGAGCAATCTGCACAGGCCCTGCTCTTCAGAGCGGAACGGCTCCTTCTCCAAGGAACTTGGAACGTGCATCCTCTGTATTTTTATTCCAGCTGGTCACCACCACCGGGCTATCTGATAACATCAGAAGAGCCACAGCTTCCTGCGCTCAGAGGCTTGGAATTTGGTTGTGACTCACCAGCCCTTGGAGTTCCTGCCTGGTCACTGCAGCTTGAAGAGGAGCACAGAACAGTGACACACCAGAAGAGGCTTTGCAGCAGTCTGCGGCTCCCTTCGATCCTCTCCCTTCCCTACCCTTCCCCCTTCTGGTTTTGCAGAGAGCGGGACTGAGATTGTGGCCTCGGCTCTGTGCAAACCCCCCTGGGCCCCCATTTTTCTCAGCTCTGTAAGGTTGTTACTTGCAAAGGCTTCATGAATAACCACTTGCTGCATCTTGGGAAATTCTTATATAAAACCACAAAATCTTATAGCAGATCCTGTAGGACCCCAGTTTCTGTCTCAATTTAGAGTTATTCACACATTTCATCTCTTGATAAGTCATTTCTGTGGGAAGAGCCCTGTGCCAATAGCAAAACGTTTGACATTGATAGAGGTCACAGGTTGGCAATAAATGCAGCCGTTCTTTCCTCTCTGCCTGCACCACCTTCCACACCTGAGGGCAGCACTGCAGACCGCCCTGAAAACCAGAAAGACGAAGGAAAGGTTGTGAAACAGCCAAAACAGATGGCCTGAAGTGTGTGTGTTCTTGTATCTAGGGAAGCCTCTCCCCGTGAGCCCCTCACACTGTTTTACCAACAATTCCAGGAAGCGGACTTCTAGCCCCACAGCGGGTTAAAGGAAGGAGGGCACTGCCGACAGGTGTGGACAGTGAAGCATGCGGCGGCCTTCAGAAAGGGCAGAGCTGGGAAAGCTGCAACTAGATACTGTGCTCTGTTTACAGAGGCAGAAAAGTAGGTAAAATATGCTAGAAATATTTCTACTCCAAATCATTACAAGGTAAAAATGTAACAGATATTAAGAGGATCACCCTCAATTCTCTGAGAAGACTCATTCCAGAAAGCAGCCATGTCGGCCTGCAGTTAAAGATTTATTGTCGGAAGTCGTGGTCAAGTCCTGGGAGCGTGCTGGTTAACAGAACGTCAGGGAGTGGAGCGCAGGAGCCATTTACCTAAAACCCCGAACCAGCCTGGGCTGAATGAATCCTGGAACCTTTTTCTGTACTTCCCAACTGAGGGGAGTTACATTTTTCAATAAAACCTGCCACCCTTCCTTCCCAAACACACAGCTGTGTAGCTAAGTTGGGGCGGTGGTAGGGAGGGGCGTATATTTAAGGTAACCTAAAACTAACATTTTAAGAATTTTTGAAACTTTCAACAATCCTTGAAAAATCACTGTTTTCTTATTTCAAATGTGATGGATGAACATTGTGGAAATTTTAGAAAATGCAGATAAGAAAAAAGAACAAAGTAAAAATCACATATAATTTCATTCCAAGAGAGGACTGTGAACATGCATCCTTGTAATGTTTTATCTTTTTAAATTATGTTTAAGTGAACAAGAGATACATAACTACAGGCACCTTTTAAAGAAAATTAGAACATATATAAAACTACATTATCCACTGACCATCTCCCATAATGCCAGGCCCTTTCCTCTGTCTAAGGAACCAACTGCTCTTGGAGTTTGGTGTGTTACTTCCAGAGTTTTATAATTGTATATAGTGTATTTTGGGTGTTGCATTTACATAAGAGGCGTCATACTATACATATGGTTTTTCAACTTAATGTTTTGGAATCTGTGTTAACACAGAGACCAAATTCATTCCTTTTAACTTCTGAATAGTATTCTATTGTATGGATATACCATGTTTTATTTGTCATCTCCCTTTTTTTTTGCTGAGGAAGATTTTCCCTGAGCTAACATCAGTGTCAATCTTCCTCTACTTTTTAGTATGTGGGCCACCAGCACAGCATGGCTGCTAACAGAGCGGTGTAGGTCTGTACCTGGGAACTGAACCTGGGCTGCTGAAATAGAGCACACTGAACTTAACCACTAGGCCACTTGGGCTGGCCCTCATCTCCCCTTTTAGTGGACACTTAGGATTAACAATTTTTCACTACCTCAAACAATATTGCAATAAATACTTATATGTATTTTCCCATGTTTCTCTATCCTAAATTCCTACGAGAAGAAATCATGGGTCCAAAGCTAGGCCCAAATTGCCTGTCAAGTGGCTGTGCCACCTTAGAGTATGAGAACAGAGCCTGGAAGTCCCAGCCTCCCAGAGCGTGGCCAGTGCAGCAGGTTAAATGGTATCTCTTCATTGTTTTAATCAGTATGTGCCTGATCAGAGCTGTTTGAGGACCTTCTTATACGTCTGTGGCCACTTGCGGTTCCTCTTTCATGAACTGCCTATTCCTATCCCTTGCTCATCTTTCTAAAGGGTGTTTGGTTTTTATTATATATCTTTTATACTCATTCTTTGTTACATACTATGTTGCACAATTTTCTCCCAGTCCTCAGCTTGTCTTTAACATTGTTTGGGGTATCTTTTATTATTCAGTTTTTTCTTTACAATTTAGCTGACGTTTATTCCTGAACTTGATTTAAATTGGCCTTTTACCATCTGAGTTTTGCTTTCCATGACTTATGGAAGGTCTTCCTTTCCTTGGGATCATAATATTCCCATATACTTCTTTTTCCCTAATACTTTAAAATTTTTATTTTGAGGGTCTAGGTTTTTAATTCATCCAGAGTATAATTTTGTGTACGTAAGGTAGAGACTTGCTTTTATTTATTTTGTCTACATATAAATACTGATTCTCTCAATGCCATTTATTGAATAGTCCATTTTCCCCCACTGATTTAAAATGTTGTCTGTATCATATACCAATTTCTTAGCAATTGTTTCTGGATTCGTTTTAAAATCATGTTTTACTGACTCAGTTACACTAGTCTTATAACAAAATGGCACGGATTTCCTTGCTCTGCAGGATGTCACATACATGTGTGTGTGTATTTTTTTTTTATAACCTGTTTTCATTTTACAACTTGCTATTTGCTACTGAAATACTGCAACAGGAGAGTGGATAAGTTCTGATAGTCACACAATGGAATATTATATAGCAATTAAAAGAAACTAATACTATGTGTATCAACATGGATAAATTTCCCTAGTATAATGTTGAATAAAAAAAACCAAGTAGCATAAAAATGTCATGGAGAATACCATTTATACAAAGCTTAAAAATACGTAAAAGAATAACATAGTTTAGGAGAACATATGTAATAAAAACTAAAAGGAAATTCATGTAAATGATAAAAACCAAATTCAGGATTAAAGGAGGATTTACCATGAAGCTTATGAAGCTGAAGCTTCAGGTCCCTCACTTACACGGACCCCATGCAAGGTCCTGTATTTAAATTTTATTTCATAAGTTTCCTTTTTTGCCTTAAAGAGGCTCTCCTCTCCCAAACTGTATTAGCTTCAGGCCTCTCCGTGGAGGTGGGGGGAGGGGAAAACAAAGATTCTCTCCCCAAAGACCACTGGCTCCCAGTGCTTGCCCCGGCATCACGGGCCAGCTCTGGGGCATGGGGTCTGAAGGCATGTTTACTGTAAACTAGAGGGCGGGACAGCGATTGGATTTCACTCGGTTGACAGTGCAGTGTCTTGCACAGCTACAGATCTGGAGGAGAGGTAATGAGCCATCGGACAATGAGGGGTTCCCAGGAGTGCCGCCAGCTGCTACACCACACGCCTCAGTCCATCCTTCCAGCCCTGGTGCGCCATTTACACTAACACAGAGCTTGAAACCCCAGACATGGCGGGGGACGTTCTCCAGGCCAGAGGCTGAGTGCTTTGGGATTGTGTCCAGGAAGATGTCTGAGACGCCAAGGCACCCTGGAGCCGCAGTTCTGCTCCAGTTCTTTAAGCTTCTAGACTAAATTTCACTTATTTTACTCAAGCTTATACAATTTTTTAAAACAAGCCAACTAGGACAAAATAAATAAATGGCAGTTATTTCAACAACAGCAACGTAAGTACACCATGAACATCTTCCCATGTGATTAAATGTTCTTCTGCAACACATTTAACGGCTCCATAGCACATGTCAAAATTGATTCAACCAATCACTATCGTTAGGCATTTGGATTGGTTCCGGTTTCTGCTCAATGCTGGAACAAATGCTGCTACCGCTAACCCCTGGCGTACAGCCTTCATTATGTCTTCAGAACAAATTCCCGTAAGTAGACTTCCATTGTCAAAGAGTCTGACTGTTTTCAAGGCTTTGAGACGTATTGCCAGAAATACCTCCAAAAAGGTTGCACCAGTTCACACACTTCAGTCTATGAGAGTCTTCTGCCCCAGACTGAAGCCAACACTAGAGGTTTACATGAAACAAAGACATGCTGTCCATTGGACACAGAAAAATGGACTCTCATAGCTTTGATCTGCCATCGGTCCCAAGGCTCGACAACCATACCTCCCTTGGACACTTGTGTTTCTTGCAGGTTGACTTAGTGTTCGTGTGCTTTGCTCTGTCTTCCATCAAGGCATTCCTCTTTCTCTTATTGATTAGTTAGATCTTCTGCTTCTTATTTCATGTATGTTGTTAATACTGTCCTTTTGTTTTGCCATTTGCCTTTACATTTTATTTATTGTATTTTTGATATACAGATAGTTTTTAAATATATCAATATTTTTCATTTCAGATTCTGTTTTTGGTGTTTTGGGTTTTTTTTTTAAGGAAGTCTTTTCCCAAAAAAATTATTTAAATGTTCACCTATATGTTCTCCCAATACCTTCCTGGTTTTATTTCTGAAACTTTTTTCTAGCCTGAAGGCTGAGATGGGACTGTCTTTTTTTCCCAGTTAATCGTTTTATGAATAAGTAATCTTTTTCTTACTGATTTTAAACGGGACTTTATATACTGAATTGAGTCTGTTTCTGGCCTTCATTCTGTCTTAACTGATGTGTATTCTTTTGCTGGAATTATGTTAATTAGTGTCATTATGGTGTGTGTCATTTCTAGTTTTAGGGAAAGTCCTCAATATTTCTTTCTTTTCTTTGTTTCAACATTAATTTGTTTGTACCTGCATGTGTGTTCCTTCAAAGTCATTCTGGCAATTCTACATTTTTTTTCTTTACTTGTAATATTATGAGCATTTATGATTTTTCTTAAACCCAAACATTGTCTTGACCAGAAGATATGGTTGGAGAAGGGGGAAAAAAGCAGAAAGAAACATTTACCAACTAGGCAAGCTATTATAGATTTTTGCTCTAATCATTTCCAAATAACCTTAAATTCCTCCAATGTCCCAAAGCCCTACCACCCGTGGCATCAATGAAAACCTTCTGTGTCAAAGGAGAGAGAGAAATAACTTAAAGACATATGGGGAGGAGTAAAGAAAGAAAACAGGATCTGAAAGTAAGAGGAACAGAAAGACACAGGAAATCAAAATGCTGAAAGTAACCTAAAAACATTATCCATGGTTTCCATTCGTTCACTTTCATTCATCTTTCATTTCTGTAAACAAAAAGCCTAAATGTTTCTAAGAAGCCATTAAAAATTTTTGGTATATCCCCTTATCTAGTTTACGATGTAGAACTTGCTTTTCAGAGAGTTACAGAGTAAGGAATCCTAGGGCCAAGCTCCCGCCCAGCGCAGGACGCCCCCGGCCACGCTCCACGCCGGGGAAGGGCAGCCAGCCTCCGCTTGGCTACTGCCTGACCAGGCCCTGACTCACCACCTCATTCAGCTCTTTCCATGTTTAAACGGCCTAATTATAGAAGGTTCTTGCTGCTACAAAGTCAAAATCTGTCTCCCAGTCCCCCCTCCCCCAGCCCTGGTTCTGCTTTTCGAGCCAACAGAGGCCCCACGCCTTTGACAGCGGCTCTCACGCCCCTTCAGTTTTCTCTTTCACAGCTCGTCAGTCCTGATTCCTCAGACTAGTCCTCTTAGGACACGGTTCTAGATCTCTCAACATCCTGGCCTGCCATCTAGAAATGTTGTAAAATAGCCAACATTTGTTTTAAAGGTGAAATGCAGAAGTTAACGACGTCACCCTCCAGATTCCATCTGACCCGGCTGCAAATCCGAACCACATTCCTCACCTGGCGCTTCTTCAAGCGATGCGCCTAAGGTTACATTCATGTGGAGGCAACAGCCTCAGGCTGTACGATTTGGCCCTGTCATCGAGAAAATTATTGCCTAGGCCCTTTTCACACAAGCAAGAAAACAAACCTCACAAGTGAAGATGGAATCCTAACAGGCTATGGTGAAATTTGGGAGGAATCTTTAACGCCAAGAATAAGGAAAGGACTTTTCACGTGAAAACTGAAGGACTCCAGGTTGCGGAAGATGGGTGCTGTAAAAGCTCCCGCGCCCAGGGCGGGTGGGCGCCTTCCATGGGTGAAGAAACCCCTGGACCCGTCACTTTGAGGCGCCTGTTCCAGGCGGAGCTCTCTGCATGGCAGACAGAACATTTGATAATCCTGCGTTTGCCACTTTCAGGCTTACTTCCTGTTTCTCAGGTTTGGTGGGGAGCGACAGGAGCTTAAATTTCTGTGTTGTCCTTGCCAATGTGTGTTTGACCACGCAAAGTGGAAATTAATCCTCACGGGCCCGGTTTCTCTGCGTCTAGTCCCCCCGGGTCCTGGAGAACTTCAGCGGGGCCCTCCGGGCTGCTTCTCTCTAATCCACAGGGAGCCTAGCCCCTGGGACGCCCCCCTGCCCCCGGCTTTCCCTCCCGCACGAAGCGATGCCCTGAGCACCCCAGGCCGGCCGCGCAGGCGTGGGCAGGAGGCTGCGGCGACTCCGCCATTGCGCTGGGGCCCGGGGCGCACCACAGCAGCGGGGGCAGATCAACCAGCTGGCGGCCTTTCTAGCCGCGTCCGATCGGCCCTCTCCTGCTGCCTCCAGACAGGAAACATCAGGCACATTCACAAATCGGCCGGCTCGAAACCCAGGAGGAGGCGTTAATTACAGAGTTACGGATTTGAGCTTTCCCATTACCCTACATAGTGACACAGACCACAGTGAGTTAAGTCAGGAACTAAACACTCGCTTTCGCGGGAGGGCGAGGGCAGGACGACGAGGGTGGGGGAGGGTGGAACCCCATCGAGCTGCTATTGGCAGGAGAAGAGCATGTGATCCTAACCGTGCTAGGATCTTTCCAGCGCGCAGGAGTTTTTCAACTAGTTCATTGTCAGTGGGCCTGGCCCACCTCACCTTTGTGGGGGCTTTGTTTTCTATTAATCTATCTCTTATAATGTGAAATCCACTTTGGAGTAGATTCCGTATATCCCATACACTGCTATTCTTCCTGGCTAATTAACTCCCTGAAAAAATACAAAGGAGCATGGTTTGTCTTAACCTTTGCCCCCATAGAAGGCAGAGAGAGGTGCTTTCTCTCTCAGGCCCAGCCAGCTGGAAAGTAGGTCTCCCTTTGCAAAGTGTACAGCCCAGCCCAGGGCCCGTGGTTATAAAAGGAGAGGCGAGAAGAAACAGTGGCAGCATCCTGTATGTCACCTTTGCCCCAGGCCCAGCCGAGCCCCAGGACTCTCAGAAGGAGGAGAAGGGGGGAAAAAAGCAATGAGACCCCTCCAGGTTCCTCCTTCCTTCCCTCCCTCCTTCAGGAACTCTAAGCACTGGGCAGGGGACACAACCCATGCCCCCTCCCTTCCCCCACTTAGGCTCCTATAAGGTTTGGGACATCTGCTGAACCTTGTGTTGTTAACTTTTTCATTTGTGTATCTTATCTCCCAAACTAAGCAGGACCCCTCACAGCTCATCCACGTGCAACTAAAGAAAGCTCGTTCACTTGCTCACTCGGCAGGTCCCCAGGAGGAGCTGGCCCCAGGGGAGGTTTCCGCAGACTGGGACACTGGGATGGCTTTCAGAAAGCTGCAGTAAAGAACTGGGTTTGTCTTCATGTTCTATGCTGAACCTCTACGCTCTGGGTTGGAGTATCCCCACAAAGGTCATTCATGAACTAGCCAATGATTTGAGATTTTTAAAAAATGTTTTAGCATGGCAAATTTCAAGCAACTACAAAAGAAAAGAGAGTTCTCATATATCCACCACCCGGCTTCCACAGATTCAACTCCTGTCAGAGTTGGCACCACTTATAATACTCCACCCACTCATGACACCCCTCCCCACAGGACGATTTTAAAACAAACGAAACACGTCAGGTCATTTTATTCCTAAATACGCAGTGTGTATCTCTAAAAGATAACAGCTCTTGTTCTAAATGTCACTTATGTGCTTTATCAAAGTGCTCTGATCCTTGAGGCAGAGGCTGAAGACTGATGAGCTCCCTTAAGATCTGCTCTCTCGGGCCCCTATTACTACCACAGGGACCCATAGGGGCACAGAAAATCTTGCTTCATGCCCACCCTACCTCTCTTCCCCTGTTCCCAGTATGCTGCCCTCAGTGGGACTGGCTTCTTAAGAGAGACTTACATGCATAGACTAGGAGGCAAGACTGGCTTAGAATCCCAGCTCCATCACTTCCTAGCTCTGTGACCTTGGGCAAGATACTTAACCTCCCTGTGCCTCAATTTCTTCGGCGAAAGCTAAGTTAACTAATAGTACTTACCTCATAGGGTTGTTGTAAGGATTAAATACATCAAAAATAACAGGAAGCTCTTGGAACAGGGCCTGGCACATAGGAAGTACCATGTCCGTGTTTGCTTTTATTACTGTTCTTTGCTGAGGACACTTACCATTTCCACCAACACCACCAGCTCCCTGAATTAACTGACAAACGACAATAACCCCTCATAGATATGCAGCAATGTGTGTATTTCTCAAAACACTCTCATCCACCTTGTCAAGCACAATCTCACCATGGTCTCTGCGGGGCCCAGGCTGGGGGATTCAGAGGTGTGTGTGCAGAACCCGGGGAATGCAAAGATTTAGCTACAATTAGCCCTGTTTATGATGGGGAGAAGTCAGAATCAAACCAAAGCGCTAACAAAAGGAGATTGGTTAAATAAAATACAGCACATCTGTATGTTCTGTCACAAAGGAGGCAAAAGAACATTTAATAAAATTATTGTTCATGCTAAGTTAAGTGAAAAAGGAAAGTTACAAAAAAGTATGTAAAGCAGGAATCTACTGTGCTTTTTTTTTCCCTTTTGGTATATTATGCCTGTTAAAAAGACCAGAAAGAGATATATCAAAATATTCATGTTTTCTTATTTCTCAGTGGAGCAACAAAGTCATTTTTCTTCCTTGTGTTTGAATTTTCTGAATGCTACATAGTGAACACGTACTATATTTGCAAAGGAAAGGTTATTGTTTAAAAACAAGATACATAAGTGTGTAAGCAACCTGATTCGGTTATGTAAAAGATATACGAAAACAGCAAGATGTTAGTGGGAGAATTGTGGGTGAATTTTTCCTTTTACATTATTTAGGCTTTTCCAAATTTCCTACCTTGAGAGCAGCACATTGTTTTTAGGAAGATGGTTCAGGTAGGGAAACTGAGGTACAGTAGGCAGGGAGGGAGGTTGTCTGGCTCCACACACACCCTGCCTGGACCAGAGCAAGTGTGGTCAGTCCTCCCCAGAGCTGTCCCCTTTCTGGTTTAACCCTGACCTCTGACTGAAGGCTCGAGGCTGTAAGTGACTGTCACATAACTGTGTGCAGTCTCCAAGCCTCTCTTCTCATTGTTGACAAAAGAGCAGGGAGAATACGACACAGGAGGAGGGAAGAAATAGGCTGCAGGGCCCTGTGTGTGTTTGGGGTGAGGGTGGGGACACTTGTCACCCCAGAGGCATCATCCCGGCCATCTGTAGGGGTGGGGAGTCACCCTCTGCTGTGCCACACTACAGCTGTGCCTCTCCAGATTCCGTGGCTGCAGCCATCTCCCCGCTCCAGGTGCCAGCGGTGAGGGAGGAGTGAGCGCTGCGGGCAGATGTGTCCACAAGCGATAGCAGCCCAGCCAGTCCCGATATCGCGGGCCTCCCTTCCCCAACAAGTGTGTCTGGAACAAAATAAAACAGCAACAAAAACAAGTAAAGGCAGGGAAAGAAAAAGAAATGAGAGAACAAGAGAAAAGCATTTTCTAGACAAAGCCATTGGATCTGATGGCAACCCATCAGGCAGCAGGAGGGTTGTGTGGCCCAGTGGGCAAAGCTGTGGCTCAGAAGTCAGGGGCCAAGAGTCCCTGTTTCCACCACTACCTATGACTGTATAATCCAAGGCATGTCCCCTTCCAGGGGCGGTGCCCCTTCTGCAAGAGGTACATGTCACCTAAAGGGAAAGAAGAGGTCCTGCTCCTGGAGGGGGAGTTACTCGTGCACGTCTGCCTGACACCCCCATGCAGGAGTGGTGGGCTCGGCCTCCCCACGTGCCTGTTTGGATCTAACTATCAGGGTGGGCTGCTGTCACTGTCAGACTCGCTGCTTCCAGATCTGCACGTGAGGAACTAGCCTGCAGCTCGGCGACATCACACAGGGAGGCTCAGGCCGGAGGGGCAGCCGTGGCCTGTGCCAGCCCTGTGCGTGAGCACGGAGCCAGGCCTGGACGGTCTTCAGTGCAGTCTGCCCTGAGTGGCTCAGTGGCCCATGGCCGCACTCCAGCAGGCCCACACTGCCCAGGAGGACCTTCACATAACTGTCCACTGGCCTCAGAGTAAAGTGGACTTTGGGGGTCCCCCCCAGGTGGACCGGAAGCAAAAATAGTATCAGTGACATATTGCTAAAATTTTACATATGGCCCTGGCAGCTCTGGAGATGGCCCCAGTGTGTTTGAAGGTAGTTACTGATCTGTCTTTGGACAAGGGTGGGAGCTCTCTAGCAGCAACTTCAAGACAAGAATATGGAAGGAGAACAACACTGAACATTTGATAATAGGAAAAAATCATCCTTCCTTACTGCCTACCCTCCCAAGTTTTCCTCTGCAGGTTTCTATTAAAATCCCGCCAAATCCTTCCATTGGCATCCATGTGGCTTCGCAGTCTGATTCAGGTTTAGGGTGCGCCCCTCTGGGCCTACAACTGGGCAAGGTGTGGAGAAGGATACAACAGAAGAATAAGACTTGGTCCTGGTGTCCCCCAATCCAGAGGGAGTGACAAAAGTTACACCTTGGGCTGATACTGACCAGAACAGGTCAGATGACAAGTTCTAAACTGAATTATGTGATACAGTTCATGAATATGCTCATTCCAAATTAACACCAACCCCAGCAAAACGTATAGACTGACTCCTAAATGAACCCACTGTGTGCTATTACCAGCCTGGGCTGTTAATGAACGTGCTGTGGGGGTGGTCCGGGGCCTTAGAATGCAGGAGCTATAGGAGGACCACTCAGTACCACGCCAGGGCATTCTGGGTACACATCAATGTCCACTTATAAGCAACAGCAGCTGGGCCTTTTAAAAATGTATCTGGCAGTGTTATGTACATCGAACGCAGAGGACAACAGAGAGGAGAGGAGGTATGTGCTGGAACCCACAATTTACTTCAGATAGCATGCAAGCTGCTGCTGGCCAGGTCTACTTCTCATTTGCTGGGTGTATTCTCTTAGTTGACTTCATATTCCTTTTTCTCTTTTAAAGGTCCTGTTCAAGCCTCACAAGCAGATGATACTTCCTTGAACCCACCACGGTGCCTCCACAGAGCTGCCAATCCTGTCATCATGAAAACAATGATAAACGCCATTCTAAGTATCCAGTGATGGCCCATGCTCTGCCATTTAACCCGCTGTTCAATGAGCCCCGGTGAACACGTCCGCAGCTGCTCTGGGAAGCAGGAGGATCCGTCCCTGACGATAGCCGGGACTTGCACCTTGGCCCATGCCAATTAGATTTTTGTATCATATTCTTCAAACCCATGTTCATCAGCAACATGATTACAGTCAAAACAATCATTATTGCAAACAGTAATTTGTGTAGTCGGTGATAACTCCAGCAAGATAATATGTGTAATAAACATCATCTTTGTGAATAACAATTACACAAAAAGCACAAACACATCCAAGACATGTTACGAGGCTCAAATCCACATGCTGGCTCTTCCGGGAGAAGAATCATAGCAAACTATGAATTTTCTTTCTATTTACACATCTGGTCCCAAAGCTAATGGTTGGTATGCTTGCCTTGTTATAAGATTTAGAATTACAAGCTATTTATAACATGCATATGAAGCTGATAAATTATAATATGGGCCAAAAAAGATACGTTTCCATGTAGACATCTCCATTCAAGACAGAAATATATAACTGAACAAATACTTCTTCACCAGAATGGAAGTGAACCCAAAGGTAATAGCTATGAACTAGCTAGTTCTCTCTCCTTGCTAAGTATATCAGCCTTTGTGTCCACTGTGCCAAGGACACTGCCCGCCTAGATACATCGAGGGGAGGTCTGTCTGAATTAGTAAAGAGATTTTAAAACTTACTTTCAAATATATAAACAAAAGTTCCATATCTCCAATATAAAATTAGGCCTTGCCAAGCCTGGCCTCGTACAGTTTGGGCTTTATCAAGTAACTTAAAATGATTTTTAATTCAAATATCCAAGAGCCAGCCAAGAGAAGCAATCATGTCTTCTGCCTACAATGAATTACTGTAGATCATTTACATTAAAAAGGATAGATTTTTGTAACAAAAATGCTTTATTCTCTGCAGTAGGTAAATAGTCTTTGTATCAGTTTCCTGTGACTGCGCTAACAAATTACCACACATTGGAGGCTTAAAACAAGACGAATGTGCCCTCTGACTGGAGTTCAGGAGGCCAGAAGTCTGAAATCAGTCTCGCTGGCCAGAAATCAGGGTGTCTGCCTGGATGCTTCTTCCAGAGGCGTTTGGGTGAGCATCTCCCTGTCTTTTGTAGCTTCTGGAGGTTGCCTGCATTCCTGTGTCTCCTGACCCCTTCCTCCCCCAGCGAAACCCTCTTGTGCCACCCTCACAGCTCCGAATCCTCCTCTACCTTCTTGCCTACCTCTTTAAGAACCTTTGGGATTATGTTTAGGGCCCACCTGGATAATCCAGGCTAATCTCCTCTCAAGCGCCTTCACTTCTCACACCTGCAAGTCCCTATTACCATACAAAGTACACTCACAGGTTCCAGGGATCAGGATTTGGGTGTTTCGGGGAGGGCCGTCATTCAGCCTTCCACACTACTCATCCAATCTTATTTATACTGTGCATTTACTAGTGCAGATTTACTGGAGCAAAGACAAACTTCACACCGTGGGCTCATGCCTGGTCCTGAAGACGGGGCTGGATTGGCAGTGTGGAGCCCTGAGCCTGAGTCTCAGTCTGCCACCGCTGCAGGAGGGTAGCTGGGAACAGATGGACCTGCTTTGAAATCCTGATTCTGACTTATGACCCGAGTGACCCTGAGCAACTTGCTTGCCTCCTCGGGGGAGTCCCCACGCCTCCGAGGCAGGGCCGTCCCTGAGGCACGAGGGGCTGCGGTGGGGAGAGTGCCCGGCAGAGGGGCGTCGAGGGGGCAGCGGAGCTCCCTAAGGCTGCTTCCCCTTCCTCCCCCACTCCCCCGCAGGGGTGAAACGATCCTGTGATTTTTCTTTAATTTCTAAAAGTAAAAAGAGTTCACAAGTGTAAATGTATGTGGTTATAATAGACAAGGTAATTTCAGCCCACCCTCTCATCGATTTTCTCCTAAACTGACAGCCAGGTTTAGGGCACAGAAAGCAATGGGCGTCCACACCGTTAGTTGGAGGGGTGAGTTACGTTCATGTAGAGAACGGCCAAGGGTATAAAGGGATTACAGGGATGAACAAAAAGGAAAGAAAAGGAATGTGAGAGCACACTGGCTGTGGGGCTTCAGAAGATACGAAGGACCATGGGAGCTCACCTCCCCCTGGACTTCCCGCTGGATGATTTAAGCAGTCAGTTCTTTGAGTTTCAGCATCCCCACCCGTGGAAGACAGAGTGAAGACTATCCCCTGTGGCTCTAATTATGTACCAATAACAATAACATGCAAGTGGAGGTGGCGTTTGCGCAGTGTCGCGGAGGCCACGTCCTCCACGAACCCGAGGCGGCGGCACAGCGGCTGTCAGGAGACGCGGTCTGGAGGGGCGGCATTCTCACCCCGCCTCAAAAGGTGCTTCCGCGTCAGCATGGAAAACAGGCAACACAACCGAGAAAAGGACTTTCCACAAAATTCTGTAAACAAGGAGCCCTAGATCTCTCGGCCTCGTCCCTTTCCTGCGTGCCCAACGCAAGCACGTGCTTCTAGAGGCGCGCGGGCCGGGTGCACGCGTGCCGGGCGCCGCGAAGCGAAGGCAGCCTCCCAGCCCAGCGCAACCCTTCACCTCCGGGCCCCGGGGCGTCTCATTTCAGTCCCAACTCCAAACTCAAACACGGATTCTTGTTTCTAAGGAAAATGGCTTCAAAATGGCTCCTTTGGAGCCTTCCTGCTCTCGGGTCCCTGCAGGACCCTGGAAGTGAAAGGATCAGAGGCATCCAGCTTACTTTTCCTTAAGCGCCCGAGAACTAAGGGGAAACCCCCAGCATGAAGCTCTCTGGGCTTCGTCAGCTACAGAAGGACTGAGCAGGAGAGGAGCCCCTCCCTGCCCGCCCCGCTCTGGGCTCGTTGTCGGGGTAGTCCTCTTCTGAGAAGGAAACCAGTTTCCTTCTAAGGGTCAGATCGCATGGTTTTCTTTCCTGGCTTTGCTCCAGCTGTTTTCTGCGACGGTCCTAATCCTGGGGCCTCAGTGTCCCCACCTTCTCATTAAGCGGGATGTGCTCGGTTGATCATAGATAAGTAGGATTTTGTACTTGCAATCTTCTAGTACAACCCCCTCATTTTGCAGATAAGGAAACTGAGGCCCAGGGAAGGGAAGTGACTTGGCAGAGGTCACACAGGGGTCGTGTGTGAATTACTGTGTATCTTTGTCTTGTCTCAGCAACTCAGGGGCAGGGCCAATAGCTTGCTTGTGTTTTGAATCCCTCCAGGTGCCCAGGCCCATAGTGGGGTTCTGGGGACACTTGTTGATGGGGAGGACTGATTGATGGGACAAAGGGCTGGTGGATTTTGTTTGGGGAGAAGATGTCAAGTGTTCCAGACTGTGAAGCAGGCCACATGGGCAAGTGCGAGTGGGGGCTCTGGGCAGCCACTAGCCAGCTGGGAGAGCTTGGACACGTTTCTTGACTTCTCTAAGCCTCTATTTCTTCAACTACCATAAGATGGAGATGACATCCACATAGTTTGAGGATTCAATAAGATTTAATAAGCCTGATACACTCAATAGGTACTGGCTTATTTTTGTTTTAATTCTTATTGTTGTGATTAGGTAGGGACGAGTGCAAGGTCCCTAGGGGAGGCAGAGAAACAATGAGGATGCCATGGAAAGCCGGGGTAAAGCACAGGGAAACCAGCTCCTGGCCGACACTCCTGAGCTGGAGGAGCAGCCTAAGATTGCAGGAAGTTGCGGTGAGTCTGGTGGAGAAGGTGAGGGGAGTGGGGGGAATGAAGCACCCCCAGGTCCTGTGACTCGCTGCCAGCTCTGGCAGAACGCTCAGGAGAATCGAGGCACCCGGAGGGCCAGCTGGACCATGGAGACAAGAGGGGCAGAGTGTGCTGCTGGGGCCCCTCTGGTAGGGGAAAACTGAAGGGATACTGGCAAAGCTGTGGGGCAGAACTCCCCTCACCCTGAAAGAAAATGGTGGCAGAGAGAGAGATTGGTTGCAAAGCACTTTTGAGGAAATCTCACTGGGGTCAAAACATAGGCAGTAGGGCCGGCCCAGTGGCGCAGTGGTTAAGTTTGCACGTTCCGTTTTGGTGGCCCGGGGTTGGCTGGTTCAGATCCCGGGTGCGGACATGGCACCGCTTGGCAAGCCATGCTGTGGCAGGCATCCCACGTATAACATAGAGGAAGATGGGCATGGATGTTAGCTCAGGGCCAGGCTTCCTCAGCAAAAACAAAGAGGAGGATTGGCAGCAGATGTTAGCTCAGGGCTAATCTTCCTCAAAAAAAGAAGAAAAAAAAAAACCATAGGCAGTAAAGCTTAGGTTAGCTCAGTTTCCAGCAGTGTGGCCCTGGTAACAGCTGAAGTTTGACGTGTGTGTGGTTCTTCTAGCTCCTGAGTGGGGCCCGCTCCCAGGTGTCAATTCTGCAAATTATCGCAGTGTGATTGTGTTCTCCATGAACCTCGCTCATCCCTGCAAAAGTGTTAACTGATCATTAAGCAGTGAGATAATGACCAAACAAGAGGTATGTACTGACTTAATGGAGGCGGAATAAAGAGGGGACCAGTCAGAGTAAGGAAATGGGCTCTGGAATTGGAGGACATGGGTTTGAGTTCCCCCTATACCATGGCCTTGTTCAAGCTGTGTTTCTTTTCTGGGACTCAGTTTCCTCATCTATGAAATGGGAATAACTGTCTTTCTAGTCCCCTGTGTGGTAGGTTCCAGTGAGACACTTGTCTGTAAAGGTGCCTGGTGAACTGTGAGATGCCGTGTGCCTGTAGGAGCCTTTTAGTGCCAGCTGTCCCTCCGCAGTTTGTTTAGGGAGCTTTGAAGCTGGGAGGGGAGTTTTCAGCTGTGCCTCAGATGATAGAGCTGGGGACCCCCCACACCCTGCCAAGCTGCTTTTGGAGACGTTGTGTGCCCTCCAGTCTCCACCAGTGCTGCAGCCCTTCTGAATTAAACCACCGTAGGCTTGGCTGGAACCTGAAACCCTCTGACCTGACGGACATCAAGCTTTTCCGCTGAATCAGAGCAGGCCTTGTGGAGACTGCCCCGCTCAGAAGTAGGCGGTGACACCACTGGGGACTTGGTCCTGTGCTGGCCACCAGGCCACTGAGTTATCCCAAGGGCCTGCACTCGGTGCAGAGGCCCCATTCCCACTTGGAGGGCCCTCAGCCTTCAGGATTCCCTGAACCCCGGAGCAAAATAAGGTACTGACTCCACTAGCTTCTTGAAGCTGCTGTGTTGGCGTGGTGGCGAGGGTGGCAGAAGGGGAGGTGCATGTGTGTGTGGAGGTGGGAGAGGCAGAGGCTGCAGGACAGGAAGAGAGGGCAGGTGGAGAAGGGACATTGTCCAGTCTTGCATTTGAAAGTGCGGTTTGAGAGTTGACTGTATGTTGGTTCTGTGGTGGATAAAGAAGATGGGGAAGAGAGGAAGGAGAGAGAAAATGAGAAGAGGCAGGAGGACAAAGAGCTAGAAAGAAAGGCTGTTTGAAAGAATATTCAGAGCTGCAGATTCCCAGGCAGGGAATCCTGTCGGTGGCTGTGGGGGAACCTCTCCTGTGGGGCCATTTTCCCCTCCTGGGTTTCCTTAACCAGAGACCCGTGTACAAAGCAATGACAGGGGCTCTTGCCTGAAAAGCTGCAGCCGTTCAGTCAGGTCCTGACCGAAGGCCGGTGCTCAGTACATGGCAATGGACGGCCAGGGTGGTTCAGGGAGCAGTTCTGCAAGGAAGCTGGGTCTGGGTCTGACAGAGTTTTATGGAATCTTGAAGCCCAAGTCAGAGGCTCGGGGCAGTGGAGGAACCTGGTTTTCTTTGCAGCTCCCTGAGGGCCTGGCCTGGGCCTACCCCAGGACAGTGACTGCTTCCTGCTCTCAGCAGGGACCACTTCCTGTGGACTCAGGCCCATGATTTGCACGCGGACTCTGCCGTAGGGCAGCAGACCCCGCACTCCATTTCAGCAGTTTAACAGCAACATGTCCTTCTCTAGGGAATGTGCAGGGCGTGTTATAGGCCTTGCTTCGCCTGTTCTCAGACCCCCACTAGGAGTCCAGGGGAATGCGCTGTCGCCAACTGACCTTGACAGAGTACATCCTGTCTGCCAGGCCATGCGCTGGGTGCTAAAGATGCAACAGTGAATATGATCCACTCCCCACCCTTCAGCCGCTCTCAGTCCTGTGGGAGAGAACATAGTCAAATCCGTTTCACAGATGAAGAGACTGAAACTATAAGACGTGATGTCATTAAAACACTCATTTGTTCTGTCTTTGTTCATTCACTTATTCAGAAAACTTTCACTGAGTCCACATGATATGCCAGACCCTCTGCTGACACTGTAGGCTGGTCCAGAGAAAGTCAGACACATCCAGCCCCACAATGGGACACCCACACAGACAGTGACAAACATATGGAACAATTTGGGAGTTTGTATTTTGGCTGTGCACTAGAGTCTTAAGACTTTTATCTGTGTAGTTCAGTTTTATCATATAAATGCCATTCAGTTGGGTAATGGGAAATTATGATGTGTGTGTGTACACACAGAGGCTACTGAAATTGCTGCACAGATCTCAGGGAGATGGGGGGGCAGATGACCAGATAAGGATGCAATAAAAGAAAGCCAGAGCCAGTTTAAATGATGGGGTGACATCTGCAGGAGGAAGGGGAGACAGTATGACCTCGAGCAGGGCTGGGCATTTGACGGCATCAGGACAGTGGTTAAGCCATGGACTGGGCATGGTTGATTGGATCTGCCATTTACTAGCTGTGGATCTTGAGGAAATGGTTCAATCTCTCTAATCTCAGCTTCCTGATCTGTAAAATGAGGAAAACCATACATATTTGATACGGAGTGTACAGACCTTATATTGTGAGGAGTGACTAAGTACTCTATGCAATATGACTGGTGTGTCATAGGAACTCAGTAAACTATTGTCATCCATCAGCAGCAGCAGCAGCAGCATTGCTATCAAAAGTGCCCCATTGGGAAGGAGGAGGAAAGAAGGTGGCAGAACAAGGGGATTTTTCCGGTCGGGGTGGGGCAGAAGGAGTGGGTAGAAGGCCCCCTTCCTGTCTCTCTGGGGATTTCAAGCAGCCACGAGAGAGACCCACATCCTGGGCTGGACTTTCAGGGCTCAGGCTGCGTCCTGCCGGGAGGGAGTGTGTTCCACCTGAACATGAGTGACTGGGGGGAGGCCCTGCTCTGGGTGTGGGGCCCTGGGGCCCTTGAACAAGGACAGGAGTTTATCGGTCCTGTCTCCACCCAACCCCAGGAGCCTCCCCAGAAAGAGATAAGCTCACCCCATCAGTCTCCTCCCATAGAGCAGGTACTTTTTATTTTTAAATGACTGTACATTTTTTTCTATTTACACAAATAATAAATGCTTATATTTGAAAAGCGTGGAACAGTCATCATAACATTTACAATTACCTGAGTCTCCCCACCTGAAACAATTGCCTTTCTGTATTCCCCATTCTTTTCAGTGTATTATTTTTTACTTTTTAAAAAACAATATAGTTGTAATCAAAATACGATTTTATTCTTTCTCACTTTAACGTTACTTCATTAACAAGTTTTGTTATTGTAGACTTTATATACACGATTTCAAAAGTCTGCCTTTGATTTTAATCAGATGATGTGTTCCTGTCGAATCATTCCTGCGTTGTTAGACTGTTTCCAATTTTACACTATTATAAATAGCAGCGCATTAACATCTTTGTATGCAGCATATTCTGTAACTCGAATTATTTCCTTAGACTAAATCCCCCTAATGGAATTCATATTATTAAAGGGCATGAACATTTAAAGGCTTTTTATACATATGTTAAGTACCTCAAAATGTTTTCCAGTTTTTTCTTACAGTACGTGTAACATATACTCATATAAAAATGTTAAAACATAGAAGTAAGTAAAATGAATGGAAAAAATAATAATCCTACCATCCAAAAATAACCACTTTGACACTTTCATATGCTTTCTTCCATATTGTTCTGGTATTGTTTTATATATAAAAATTGTATTTTTCACTTATTTTCACCTGTTTCTCCACATCCTTAAGAATCCTTCAAAAACATGATTTTTAGTTACCGTGAAATAGCCCATTGTGTGTATTCATAATTTATATTTTATTGGTGATTATGGGAATTTCCCCCCAGTGCTTCACTGTTATAAATGACACTAAAGTAGCTGCTCAAAGGTCACCACATTTGTGAGGAGGACCCTATCTTAGCGGGAGTCACAGAATTATGAGCTCAAGCACTCAAGTGCCTCAAGAGATCACTCATTCAGCACCCTGCCGCTGGGTTCAAAATCACTCATATCCTCCGTCCACGGACAAGGCATGCGCACTACAGAGAATTTAGAGTGGCTTGTACAAGTTCAGAAATCTTGCAAGTATCAAAGATAAGAACTTAAACCTAAGGTGTTGGGTCCCACGTGATTAAATTTCACACATGATTAAATTTGATTGTTTTTATTCTAAAAATAAAATTATTGTTCTTTTGAGTATTTTGAGAGCTAAGTGTGCCTAAGATGATAATATGTTAAAGGAAGCCTAGAGAGGGTTGATCCTTTATTCATTATTAGCCTGAGGGAAGGTCTCTATTGATGTGTCACGGGTCTCCATCCTTGACTCTATCCTGTCTGGCATTTCGATGAAGCTGGATAAAGTGGGCTTCTGAAAACATAGAGCTAATATAACTAATATGCTGAGTGACCAAAGCAAGATTACAATCTCAGTGGACCTAAAGGATGGACCCAAACTCTTCCTATTAGCAAGAAGTATGAAGATTTAGTTTCTATCCAAAACTTTTTTTAAAAAAAGGAAAGAAAGAGAAACTATACTCAGCACAACCAGAGGCACTCACAACTAGAATAGACAACTAAGTACCGGGGGGGCTTTGGGGAGAAGAAGAAAAAGGGGAAAAAGGAAGACTGGCAACAGATGTTAGTTCAGATGCCAGTCTGTAAAAGAAGAGAGGGAAAAAAAAGGAACTGAACACAGAAAGGAGGAAAACTGACCAGATAGCATGTCTGCTAAAAAATGTTTGGCCACACAGTTAGCTGCCTCCACTCTGTGCTGGTCAGAGTGTAACACGGGGAGCCACCGAGTCACACAGCTCCGGGAGCAGGGTTTACATGCACTTCAGTGAGACGGCCTTGGACACAGATGCCAAAAAGCTACAGTGATTCTAGACTGTATTAATAGAACTGGAGGGTTGTTTAAAAAAATTTCATGAGGGGCTGGCCCAGTGGTGTAGGGTTAAGTTCATGTGCTCCACTTCGGCAGCCTAGGGTTTGTGGGTTCAGATCCTGGGCACAGGCCTACACACTACTCATGAAGCCGTGCTGTGGCAGCATCCCACATATGAAATAGAGGAAGGTTGGCAAGATGTCAGCTCAGTGAGAATCTTCCTCAAGCAGAAAGAGGAGGATTGACAACAGATGTTAGCTCAGGGCCAATCTTCCTCACCAAAAAAAAAAAATTCCCGATACTTGTTAAAGATGATAAGGCAGGCTTTATTCAAGGGAGGACTACTACAATGTGGTTTTGTAGCAGGAGAGAGATTGGGCTCAACTCTGAATACAACAAGGACAAGTGGAGATTTATAGCCAAGGAGCAGGGTCAGTGGATGGAAAATTACTAAGAGGAAACATCAAGGATAAGGGAGATTCTGGCTAAACCAACTTGACAGGATTCTTGCTGAAGGTAGGCCAGGATAGTAAGATATTGAGTGTTGGGGGGATAGGAATTTGCTCAGAAATCAAGGGTGGGTGACGTTTGCTAAACTGACCCAGCAGAATTCTTGCTAAATCTAGACTAAGCGGAGATGAACACAGAAGCCCAAGAGCCAGTGCCTAGTTGAGAAGAGAGTTCGGAGGAGCCCAACTAGCATTAGGTCAAGGAGAGAATCTTTGTCAGGGTCCAAGGCAATATGCTCATCTGGCTGCAGCAGGGCCGGAGTTTTAGAGGGATACTGACCAGCTTGAGTATACCAAGAGAAAAGCAACTGGAATGATCAAAGCCCTGGGAAACAGAGAGAAATGTCCTGTTTACCTTTCAGAAGACATTTATTGAGTACCTACTATGTGCCAGTTGAATAGTACAGACAACAAAAACTAAATTCCTGTCCCAAGGAACTTTACATTCTGATGTGAATACAGGAAGAAAGAGAAAACAAGCTAGTATATGAAAAACATAAGCAAGATTCTTATAGTATGAAAGAAATAAAGGGGGAATGGTGGCAAGTTGGCTATAATCTCCAGAGCAATTAGTGAAGCAGAGGAAAATCAAGAATTGGGGGCCGTCACAGAAACAGAGGAAACTTAGAAAAGGAAGGAAAGGTTGATTGTGTTGAGTGCTGCTGAGAACACAAGGGAGATGAGAACACAGAAGAATTTGGCAAGATGGAAGTCATTTGTTACCATAACACGAGGGGGGCTATGGTTGGAGTAGTGAGAATGGAAGCCCAGGTGGAGTGGGTTGAAGAAACAGTGGGAAGTGAGAAAGTAGAAACAATCCTTCGCTGAAGTTTTTCTGTGAACAGAGAGCAGAGAATGGGATAGTGGCTAGTGGAGGATATAGAGTCAAGGAAGGATGTATTTCAAAAGATGGAAGGTGTTAGCACACAACTGTGTGCCGATGGCGGGGATCCAGCAGAGGAAGGGAGGGTGATGGTCAGGAGAGAGGGGGATGCATAAATGCAGCCGCATGACCTTTGAGATGGCGAGTGGAGATGGATCCAGAGCACAGGTGGAGGACCTGGCTTGTGATAGGAGCAGGGAGACTTAGAAAGCTCACAGGGGAAGCATTGTGATGGGAAATAAAACAGAAACTGGGAGTTCACCTGCCGGTAGGTTTGTAGACTTGTTGATAGGAAGATGTTAACTGCTTCCGTTTCTTAATGAAGTTTGAGACTGGAGTTGGGTGGGGCAGAAATCAGGTTTAAAAGAGAGGAAAGACATGAAATAATTGCCTTGGAAAGTGAGAGTCCATATTGATGGAGAAATGTAACGGATTGCTGGGCAGAGTAGCACTCTGCCATTTGAGGTTTGTGCAAGCCTCACACATTGGCTCTGGCTAAGTTAAGCAACAAATATATGGGAAGAATGGAGAGAGTTCACATGGTCATAGGAAAAGCTGAAGGACCAGAGTACCAGGGACTAGCCTAGCACCAGAGATCTCAAAAGCAGGAACTCAAGGACAGCGGTAGAATGCAGCTCTTTCGATGAATGAATTCAACCCCTCCACATCCAAATTCCAAGGAGAGAGCATCTGATTGGCCAGATTGAGACAAAGAACAGTGATTTGATTGAAAGTCTCACCAAGACTGTTCAGTGAGAGATGGATACTTCATCCTGCAAAATTATGATATCATTACCCAAACAAGAGGGAAAGGATTCTGGACAAAGTCAGATGACTATGTAGTCATAAATTAAAATGTAACCAGTCAGTAGGAGTGTGTGTTTTCTCCAGAAATATTCAGCCTCTCTGGGGCAAGCTCAAAGAAAGTGGGTCATTGGGATTGAGCTGAATAAGCATTGTGGAATAAGGAGCTTATTATAGTAATTAGACCTTACACAATCATGGGAGGAGCTGGGGAAATAAAAGTCCAAGTTTGGAGCTGAAAGGACCAGAGAAAAGCCACTAACCAGCCCTGGCAGTGGTGAACAAGTGGGCATTTGCAGGAATTCTGGGAGCTAGTCACATCCAGCTGCTGCAGTAGGACCACAGAGGGAGCTGGTGTAGAGGTCCATGGATGGGTGTTGGTTCTCCGTAGCTACTGCCTCTGTGTGTTCACCTCAAATTGTCTGGGTGGGGGCCTGGGGTCACTGTTGGTCAGCAGGGCCAGCAGTTGGGAAGAGTGACCCAGTGAGGGGAAGACTAAGCACAAGCTGGCACCTCTGGCTCTTCTACGTCTGCCTCGAACCAACGACAAGCTTCAGAGTGTGACGGCTGCTGTTTCACTTTGCCTCCCAAATCTTGCACAGCTTCACTTTTGGCTAACTCTAACCATGAACCATTCAGAGTAAGGGATTTTGGGAAACACAGTTCCCAACATAAATAAGTCATCAATATAGAAATACAGCATGGTAAATATAATGGAAGAAAAGACATACAAAGGAATTTAGAGTATTTTGGGGGGCATGAGTATAATGATGGACTATAGGATCCAGAATATGGGGATCACACGAATTGGCAGCCTCAAAGCCACAGGATTTTTGCATTGGGGATGCTAGAGTAAGTGAGCTGTGAGGAAAAGAGCTGATAGAAGGTGGGAATATGAATTTGAGATTTTGGATGTGTTGTGGTTACCGTCCAAGGTGGCTGAGGTGATGGAGACTCATGTGCTGGAAGAATCGTTCATGTGGATGTTGAAGTTGCTGAGAACGTGGCTAGGCAGGGACCAGAGAGAAAGTCAATGGGCCTAGAGCCAAAGTGGTCAGTGAGTGTGCCGCAGTGACTGGCAGATTGTTAGGTAGAGCTGTTAGGACAGGCGGACACCAAGCTTGAAACAAGCTGAGAGTTTGAAGTAGAAGTTAAGGGAAGTGGTTTTAAAATCGCAATAGAGAGCAAGGAGGGCCCCTACCCACTTCATGGCCCCGAGGTACCCCAAGGTGAGGGGAAAAAAGGACTGCCATTCTGAGAACACTGCGGGGGAACTAGTGTCCTGAAGGGGGCGCCAGATTTCAGTTAATGAAAGGAGGCGGGTGATGAGTTCAGGGAAGAGGTGAGAATACTGGAGAATGTGCTGATCGCTCAGCACGTGTTCCATGAGGGCACAATTAAATGTCCCCCCGAGGACGGGAGGGCGGTCAGGTTAGGGATTATATTAGGACTTTTCAGTTTCAAATGTCAGAAATCCAACTCAAACTAGGTTCAGCAAAAGAAAAAAGAGAATTTATTTGCTCATATACCTGGAAATACAGGGGGGATGCTAGCTTCAGTCTTGGATGCATCAGACCCTCAAACTATGTCCTGAGGGTGCTCTCCTTCAGGCTCTGCTCCCCTCTCAAACCATGTCCTCGG